>NW_006921645.1:12432671-12433354 GCF_000298275.1 Orycteropus afer afer | reverse complement strand
GTGCATAAACAGCCCTTCTTTCTCCCATGATTGTTCTCTCCAAGGAGTGTATCTACCTCTGGTACATGTTCAACTCATATGCCTGTCTTTTGTTTAGCTGGAAGCCACAGGTGTGGGTTCAATTCCAGACTATTTAAGGGAAATATTAAGGTTAGTTGTTACCCAGCATAATCTAGTGAAACATTATTTTTTTTTTCATTCCACCACCTAATATTATACATTAATTAATTTGATTTATTTGCCTCTCTACCCATGTATACATGGATATAAACTCTTAAGTGCAGGATTTTTTATTTGCTACCCAGTCTTAAACTCCTCAAACATGCAGCCTCTTCCATTCAAAGTTACATCAATGAGGAACACTTCATGAGAATTACTAGTATGTATATAACTTCATATTATATTGGTTGTTACATAATACAATACATAAATAGATGTCAACACTACTCACTTTTGTATTTCTATTAACATTGGTTACATTGAAATGTTCACTTAATATTTATTGAGTAAATTAATGATTTATTACTGAACCCATAAGGCACATATAAAATAAAAAAGAATAAGAACACTCTGAAGGGGGTATTGTTGTTGTTGTTGTTATGTGCCATCAAGTCAGACCCGACTCATAGCGACCCCTCCTTGGGTTTCCGAGGCAGTATCACTACGGAAGTAGAATGCCCCAT
>NW_006921645.1:12420177-12432556 GCF_000298275.1 Orycteropus afer afer | reverse complement strand
CCTACTTCCGTAGTGATACTGCCTCGGAAACCCAAGGAGGGGTCGCTATGAGTCGGGTTTGACTCGACGGCACATAACAACAACAACAACAAGTTAAGATCATGCCGAAAATGGCTGACACAGGGTTCCAGTCTGGGAGTGTCTGACTTCAAACTTTGTGTTTACCGTTTCTAAATCAAAAATAAGTATCACAATCAGAAAATTCAACAAATGATGGGGATTCCTAGCAAGAAATACAGGCAAAAAAGAAATTAGACAACTCTGAGACTCATTTTTAACAAGGGCAACATGTGGCCAACAGCATTTCTAGAAACTTCTTCTTGTGGTTGTGTTTATCATAGGTAAAGAGAGACAAAGCAACTAGGAGAATCATCTAGTCATGAAAGGTCCAGAATTTCAGCCAGGGCTGTGCATGAGAATACCTTGTGGGGGATTGCTTTTTCTAAAAACAGATTCTAGGACCCCACTCTGACCATGGCTTAAAGTTTATACCTAAAACAAACTCACTGCCGTCGAGTCGGATCCGACTCATAGTGACCCCTCCTTGAGTTTCCAAGGCATTATCACTATGGAAGTACACTGCCCAATAAGGAATCTATATAATTTAACAAATTGATCATGGGAATGGCATCTGAGACTCCAGTGATGCTGCAAGGATGGTGAAGAAGTGGTGTATAACATGGATAAAGGGAAAGATGATCGCTGAGCACAGGTGCCAAGAGGGAAACTGAGAGGAAGGACCTGGGGAGGGCCTTGGAGAGAAGATGGCAGAACACCCAGGAGAGCCATTATAGTCCATTTTAAGACAGAGATCATGTCTGGTTGACAAGGCCATCGATAGCCTATAAGGAACCTTTGTGAAAACTAGAAGTAAGCTTCCCACCTGCTCTGGGTGTCCAATCTGGCTAGAGGGGAGCACATTTCCCCTAGGCCAATTCAGTTGTTCAGGGAACACAGCTGGTGAGTGGAACATGGCTGATTTCAGTCCCCTACTTGTCCCTTTGACTGGGCTCATTTGTGCAGTGTGGAACCTGAACAACTATATGTGGCACCCCTCTCTTGGTCCCTTGGAAGGAGCTGCCTCCTGAGGAGCAGAACAGGAATGAGGAGAGGAGAGGCTCACCTGAAGGAGAGATTTCAGCAGCATAATCTGGGTCAGCCGGTTCCTGTTCTCCCTGTAGGTCAGAGATACAAACACTCACCCGGATGCAGACGCAGGTGGAGACCCCACATATGCCTGCTCAGGTCTCCCTGCCTGATTAGCTTCCCATGAGGTTTGTCTTGTTAGGTTACCCAGGACAGTGACTTCCAGTCCCAGGAAGCAGATCAGGGAGTGAACGGTGGGGGTAGGGGTGGTTATGGGTGGGACAGCCTGAGGAATTGTTCTGGGACTCAGGGCCCCCAAAAAGGCTTATGAGGGATTTGGGAGTAGAGACAAGCAAGCACAGAGTCAGGAGAGTTAGAGTGGACAAAGAAGAGAGCCTGAAACCATGGGAAGGGGCAGCTGGGGAGGACTGTGGGCTGGAAGAGAAAGAAGGGGAGAGACTCACCCAGTTCTCCCTGCCTCCATAGGGTGGTGCAGCGAAGGCAGTGGGACCTTGCTCATGATGAAGAGGATCACTTCAGAGCGCTGGTACGTGGGCAGCGTGCTGGCAAAAGAGCCTGCAGAGAGGAAGGTGGAGAGGGTTGGCCCAGGTGAGGCTGACAGGTGCCTCTCTTGGCTCTGCCTTTCAGCTAAACAAACCACTGCCCAGAACAGTCTGGGTGTGATTCTGCCTTTAGAGGAAGGGGAAGGCATTGGATGACACCAGAGGGCTCTTCCAGGCTCTGAGTCCTTCTCTCATTATTCCTGAGGCTGCAGTTAAAGTCTCTGCTTAATGCTGGGGGTTAGGGTAGGAGATGGAAAGAGCTAGGTCCTGGAACAAGGTTTGGATCTGGGCTCTTCCACAGGCTGCTCTGTTGTGTGCCCTTGGGTACCTCACGCCTCCAGCATCTTTACTGGCTCCGCCTACGAATGGGGTTCATTGCTGCCCTGGCTCCTCTCAAAGCTGAGGGGCAGCTCACACAGTGCTATGGACAGGAAGGTGCTGAAAGTAACGCACCCCTCACATACTTATCTGGGGCTTTATAAGTCTCCTGTCCATGTCCATGTGCACATACATCTTTCTCCATGACCTTCTCCCGTTTCCTCCCTTCCCCTTCTCTTCCCTACTCCCCACCTCCCATCCAATCACATCAGGATGGCTCAGTGGGGACTGGGGTGAAAAGAGACTTGGCCTTCCTTTCCTTGGCCTTTGATCTGAAGTCCTGGTGAGAAACCCACAGATATTGCCCTGTGCTGCACTAGGCCTGGGTTCCGGCTAGTCTATGAGCTGTGTGGAGCTCCATTTCCCCAACACCCATGACTACCTCCCACCACAGCCTGGGCTGCTGTCCTCAGGCCCGAGGGCCCCACCTATGGTCTTGATGACGGCCTCCTGGAACATGCGCTCCTCGTGCTCCTTGATGATCTTGGTGCCGAGGCTGACGGCCCCGTCATAGCTCCCCGTCAGCGCGTAGTCGATGCTGAGCCGCAGCTGTCTCAGCAGAGTGTTGAACATCTCCAGCACAGTGGGCCCTGAGCACAGTGGGGGAGACCCGCAACCAGGGCTGCACACCCTCTTGTCCTCCCTGCCCTGTCACCAGGCAAGCCAGGCTCACATCAAGTGGGGTTCCTCTGCTTCCACCTTCCCCAGCTGACTCTGAGGTCACTCTGCTGACCCTTGCCCTGAAGGAAGGCAGCTCCCCACAAAGGCAGTTCTTTGTTTGGAGTCTCTTTAGGGGGTTCCCAACCCTCACACCTTCACATATGGCCCCCTTACCGACAGAGCCGGTGGCAGCGATGATAGCAGCTTCAGACAGCACCTCCACAATGCCTGCCCGCACGGTGGCCGCACTGCGGCTGTTGGCGTCCAGATGGCTCAGGAGCTGCTGGATAACCAGGTGGGAGTGCTGCGGCTGGGGGGAGGAAGATGGTGCTGTTCCCAAACAGCAACCCCCCCCAATGCCTCTGAGCCAGGCCACCCCTCTACTAGGACCCAAAGAACAGGGTAAACAAAAGTGATGGACCCAAGGGCAGCTGGCACTGGAGGGGGCAGCCAGATATCCCAGTTCATTTTCCTGGAGCCCCTCCCCACTTGGTCCATCAAGGACCAGTGAAGAACTCAGTTTCCACATTTTTCCTAGGCTCTTTCACTTCCAATGGGTCAAAAATCAATTTCAAACTATTCTCTTCTTTGTCAGTTTTCCCTGGCCTCAAGTCTTCTGGGTAAAAGCCACATGGTTTAGCCCAGTGCTGCTCACAGGGTGGCCCTGGGTAGTGAACACAATTTATACACGTGGGTGCTAACTGACAGGTTGGACGTTCAAGACTACCCAGAAGTGTCTTGATAGAAAAGCCTATCTACTCCCAAAATATCAGCCATTGGAAACCCCATGGAGCACAGGTCTACTCTGACACACATGGATGGAGTCATCGTGAGTTGGAATCAATTTGTCAGCAACCAGGACTGGATGCTCAAAGGATGGCCTGTGGAATGGTGCCCATTCAAGATCTGTTTGAGATCAGTTTACACCAAGATTAGTACAGAAATTGAGAGAGTATGTGTTTATGTAAGCAACGTGACATTGCTCTGGCAGCCAAATGTGGTGTCAATGGGTTTGCAGTTTGTGGGTCTTTTTCATTTCACTTTTCTAGGGTTTCTTTTTTATTGCATTTTGTAAAAGTACTGGCTGATGATGTATTGGAAATAGAGCTAAACTGATCCACAGCTAATTTAAGCAGTAGTGGTTTAGACAACTAGGGACTTAGGATATGAGGAACCATTAGACCAAGGAAGCCACCATACCTGAATTGAGTACATGATGATTTTAAAGCAACGAATGGCAAACACTTTGGGTTCCCAGAGAGAATGGTTATCCAGATGGCTGTGAGGGAGAAAATACAGAGAAGTGACTATGAAACACAAAGTGATGTCAGGGAGGAGATGTCTCCTGGAAGAAAGGCCCCTCTTCTGAATGAGGAAGGGCTTATGGGGTGCAGGTGAGGGAAGGAAATCATGAGGGCCCTTGGGCAGTCCCAGCCTCTCAACTGGAGGGAGGTCAAGGAGCTAGGTTCTGGAGCTGTGCGCACAAGGAATGAGCCAGGCATCTTTCTTCAGCTTCAGTGCCCTCCTACCAACTCCTCTCCCCAAAACTGCCCTTACCACTGGGTGGCAGATTTTGCTTTCATAATGCAAGGAACATGGCACAGAGATGGGACCAACTTGGCCAGCTGACCAGATGAACTAGACTTGGGACCTCCCCAGTGCTCCTTGGCTATAGCACCACAGCTATGAGTCCTCTTCCTCTTCGGGAGTCAGCGAGGACATACTGGGATTTACACTTAAAAGCTGAAGGCTGTGGCATGGGAGGAGCCACTCACATGAGAACAGGCTTGATTGCGTTTTTGATGTTGCCAAAGGCAGCCCGGCCCAGCAGCTCCCGAAGGCACCTCTCAGCGAGCTCTGCTGGGTTTTCCTTTTCCTTCTCTGGGGCTTGGAGGGGCGAGGGGGACCGGCTGTGGGGACACAAAGAAGGATGGAATGCAAGGCTGAGTCAGGTTTTGTGTGCTCCTGGGTATCTGCTTTATCTAAGCAAGTGATGATATGGGGACAGACAGAAATATGACACAGACCTATATACTAGGTAAAAGGGGTTCTGGTAGTATAGTGGTTAAAGCACTGGGCTGGTGACCAAAAGATCAGCAGTTCAGACCTACCAGCTGCTCCGCAGGAGAAAGATGGGGGCAGTGTGCTTCTGTAAAGATTTACAGCCTTGGAAAGCCTATGGAGCAGTTCTGTTGTGTCTTACCGGGTCACTATGAGTTGGAATTGAGTTGATGGCAGTAGGTTTTTTATATACAGTAGGTAACAGGTACAGTCAGAACCATTAGAAACTAAAAGGGGTGAAGAGTTTAGAGGGGAAGAAAACGGGGCGGGGAGGACAAGGGAAAAGCTCCTTTTCTAGAAATCTTCAAAGACAGACCCGATGTGTCTGTTTGGGAGGGATCCCTGAGCACCATGAGCTTTGGGAGGCACAGACCAGGAGTGCCCCCGTGTAACAGGGAAGGAAGAGAAACACACACGAAGAGTAAGGAGCAGACGAGCAGGAGAAAGCAAAAGAAGGTGGGAGAAAGAAAGAAGGGAAAAGAGACAGGGAGAAAGGAAAACTACTCAGTAGCGATCCAGTGGTACCAAGTCACAGGGTCCCAATTCCCAGACCTGGACACAAGAAGGGGCCCCAGGACTTTTCCACCCTGGGACCACAGGGACCACAGTGGGAGCTCAGCAGTGAGCTGTTATTTCAGAACTGGCCACCAGAGGGCGCATTTACTTTCCCCTGCCTCCCTCCAACAGCCCAGATTCTACTGACAGAAAGACAGCAAGCAGCTCAGGGTCTTCAGCAAACATCGTGCTCAGCCAAGGTGGGTCAGCAACACCAACTTTTACCTCTAATCCATTTCACAGAGGGGAAGAGCATGGGGCAGGCATGGGAATGAATTCATGCCGAGGGCTTCCAAGGTTAAAACCCATTTCTGCAACTCCTTTTGTGTATTTGTGATTGTTTGCTGGCTGGTCAAGCCATCACATTTTAAGGGTCTGAAATATCATCAGGAAGTGAGGAGGAGGGGCAGTCCTTAGTAACTGGAACCACAAAAGGCATTTTCAAACCTCCTTGGCCTGCTGCTTCCAGAGAGACAAAGGTAACCCGACTCTGGGTTCTTTGTGTTCTGACCAGCGCACCCCTGCCTCCTGGGAGTCCAGCACCATCACTGCTCTGCCTTTGTTAACACAGATGTTAAGGGCTACAGCGGGCTGGCAGAGGGCCACACTCAAGGCTCCTACAGAGCCAGCTGTGGACTCACGTGGAGAATAAGCCACAAAATGCCAAGATGCCTGGCCTTGCCGCTGGGTTTTACTTACCAGCCAGAGTCATGTAGTTCCTGGGGAGGGTGGGAGGACCTGCATGTGTCCACTCTCACCCAACCCTCACCCGTCTGCTCACCTCTCTGCCTCCTCCACGTGCTGCAGATTGAAAAGCAGCGAGGGGACGATCTTGTCCATGTGCTGTGGGTCCCAGATGTTGGCCTGCAATTCATCATTCACCGTCTTCCTCACCACCCCTTGCAGACCTTTGATGCCTGACATTCGGATTCTGTGAGGAAAGGGGCACGATGAAACCACAAAGTCCTCAAGGCTGAGAAGTCCAGCTTCTGAGGCAAGGAGAGGAGTACAGCGTGGGGGTTAGGGATGCATCCATTAGTCAAAGGGCACAATGGAGACCACCTACTGGCAGGCTGACTTCTTGGGCTGGTGAACTTAAGTCCAGGAAGCCTTGTGTTCCGGCTCACCTCAAATACTCCCAGACCGCTCTTGTCCTGGTACCCAGTGTAGAATTACCCAACAAGTAAGGTAAGCACAGGCTTACTTGTCCTTACCCATTAATCTGTAGTGAACAATTACACATTTTTCACCACATCAAAGATTCTGCTTCTAGGTATGGCTGGCATCTGTCTCTCTCCCAACCCCATAGCACCTTCCTACAAAATCAGTCTCTATTCAGATTTACAATCTCTGACGGGGATTGAGTACCCAGTAAGCAAGGCAAGCAGGGCTTACTTGTGCTTACTTATAAATCTGCAATGAACATCATGTGGTGAAAAACATGTAAAACTGTTCACTACAGATCAGTAAGCAAGCACAAGTAAGCCCGTGCTCACCTTGCTCGCTGGGTAATCTGCCCCTGCTGGTACCATGCTGGCTTCCTCTCTAAGGTGCTGGTTGCTCCAAATTTCCCCTTTTTAACACTTGCCTAGGTTTGCTCCAGTTTGGGTCCAAGATATAAGAGCTCAAAGCACTGTCAGGAACTGATGGGCATCATCTAGGATTATATGTAATTTATTTTTTGGGGGGGAGGGTCTGGAGGGAGAAGCAGAGAGCTGTCAGGCTCTCCAGGCACAAACGGTTTTCATCTGGGGCTAGGCTGGCTGAGAAATAGGAGGGGAAATTGAGAAACACCATGGTGGGGTCCCTTTTACACTCCTCCAGCCCTCACTGCACTGGCCCCAGGTCAGCATGGCCCTGCAGAAGGAAATCTTCTTCATTGGCCACTTAATTCAGATCAAAGTTTTCTATTTTCAAATTATAAAATAATACATGCTAATTATAGCAAAACATAGAGAAGAGAAAATGTACCCTTATGGTCACCACAGGAGCCCTGGTGGTGCAGTGGTTAAGTGCTCAGCTGCACAAAAGGTCAGTGGTTTGAACCTACCAGCCACTCTGTGACAGAAAGAAGTGGCAGTCTGCTTCCAGAAAGATTATGGCCTTGGAAACCCTATAGGGGAGTACTACTCTGTCTTATAGGGTTGCTATGAGTCAGAATCATTGGTCGGCATTGGGATGGACCTCACTCAAAGATAACCATCATTAGCATGTTGGTGTCTTTCCTTTCTCCTTTGTATAATATTTAACAGAACAAAGAACCTATTGCAGTGTAATTTGTATTGGCCTTTTTCACACAATATTATAAGTATTTTCACATATTATTAATGCTTCATAAATACATTGAATGGTTCCATGATAAATTATCTTAAGAACTCTCTAAATTACTCTCTTATTGATTATTTAAGTTATTTATAAATTGTGCTACCATATATCATACTATGATAGACATAAACTTTTTTTTTTTTTAATTGTCATTTGGGTGAAAGTTTATAAAGCAAATTGGTTTTCCATTCAACAATCCATGCACGTTCTGTTTTGTGACATTAACTGCAATCCCCACACTGTAACAGCATTCTTCACACTTCCTCCCTGTGCCCACCCCTTCCCTTCATCCTTCCTTCCTATCCTCTCCTGCCTTCCTAGCTCTATCCCTGGGCAAATGCTGGCTTCTTGATTGTGCTAGTGAGTGCACACCCTGCTGACATTACAGTTCACCTTATAGGCCTATTGTTTGGCTGACAGTTGAGTCACAGGGGTTAAGTTCAGTTCCTAGCTTGAAAGATGTCTAAGGGCCATCCATAGTCTAGGGTTCTCTACCAGTCTTCATCAAACCAGTAAGCCTGGTCTTTTTATGATTTTGAGTTTTGTTTCACATTCCCCTACATTCTATCTGGGACCTCTTATTGTGATCCCTTTCAGAGCAGTCAGCAATGGTAGCTGGGCACCATCTAGTTCGTCTGGCCTCAGGGTCATGGAGGTTGGGGTGCATGCCATCCATAGTCCTTTGGACTAATTATTTCCTGCGTGTTTCATTTTCTTCACTCTACTTTGCTCTGGATGGGAGAGACCAAGAGTTGTATCTTAAATGGCTTCTCACTAGCTTTTAAGACCCCAGTCACTAGTCACCAAAGAAGGATGTAGAACATTGTCTTTGTGGACTATGTATGCCAATTGACCTTAGTGTCCCCCAAGACTATGGTCCATACCCAGCAATTCATCTCTCAAGGTGTTTGGTTACGACTAAGACATTTTCATAACTTTGTCCCCTGTAATGGACATCATTTTGTAAAAATCGTTTTCTACAGTTCAAATCATTACCATGAGTGGAATTACTGAATTGAAAGGCAAGGTACAAAACAAACAAACTCACTACCATTGAGTTTATTCTGACTCATAGTGACCCCTTTTGGATTTCTGAGGTAGTACATCCTTATGGAAATAGACTCCCCAGTCTTCCTTCCATGGAGTGGCTGGTGGGTTTGAACTGCCAACCTTCTGGTTAGCAGTCAAATGTTTTAGGCACTGTGCCACCAGAGCTCCTTAAGGTACATAAGGCTCTCAATATCACTGAATGATTCTCTCCACCCAATGCACAAACTGTGGTAGAATACCATTGCCACTGCACCCACATCAACATTGGGATCTCCTTATAGACATCTGTTCCATTTTATGGCTCAGAAAAATCTCTATATCATTTAGCTATCTTACTTCACATCCTTTTGATTAGCACTAGAAGTGAGTACTTTTTCTAAATGTTTAGTTTAATTTCAATGTTCAGTTGCCATTGGTATTTTCAGCTTCAGTTTTAAGTGAGATTACCAGGGTGCTACTCTGGCTTACTCAGGCCATAGTATTTTCAATCACCTCATATGCATGCGAGGGCTGAATAATAAAAAAAGAAAAGACAGAAGAACTGATGCCTTTGAATCATGGTGTTGGTGAAGAATATTGAATATAGCATGCATCGCCAGAAGAATGAACAAACCAGTCCTAGGAGAAGTACAACCAGAACGGTCTGTAGAAGCAAAGATGCTAAGGTTTTGGCCCATTTACTTAGGACATGTCATCAGGAAAGACCAACTGCTAGAAAAGTCATCACGTTATGTAGAGGGTCAGCAAAATGAGGAAAAGTCTCAATGACATGGATTGACACAGTAGCTGCAATAATGGCCTCAAACATAACCAATAATCATGAAGATGGAGCAGAACCAGGCTCATTCTGTTATGCACAGGGGTGCCAAGAGTGGAAGTTGATTGAACAGCGACCAACAATAACATCACCATAGCAGTGATGATGTGCTGATGGAACCCAGCACATCTGCCTTTGCTCTGGGCTTGGCCTCTGCAGAGGCCAGAGAATAAGCAAAAGGCAGAGACCTCAGGGAACAGGGTGTCCAGTGAGGTTATGAAAAAAGAGAGACGAAAAGATTGAGTGAATGTGGGAGTGTGAATGTATGTGAGTGTGTGTGAGAGTGAGTGTGTGTTTTGTGAGTGAGTGTATGTATGTGGCAGCATGAGGGGTGTGTCTTCTATTCTCCCTCCTGAAAGCCTGGCACCACCTGAATCGTCAGCACTTACTACAGCCACACTTAGTTAGTCTTATACTTTCTGCAACACCTGCTTCTGGGCATGCCTCACTTGCTCTGGTCATTCTGCCTCTTCATAACCGTTTCAGAGTGAGGTGGCTACTCAGGAAGTCAACACTGGGGGGGAGGACAAGCCTTCCTCCCTTAGGTCCTGCTGGCCTTGTCATAGGACTGGGGAAGCCCAGCTCCAGGAAGCCCTTGACTGGTTCATGAGAAGGGACAGTGGGGATGCCAGGAGATGGCTATCCAGTAGTCCTGGGACCTGCCTAGTAGTCGTTCCATTGCCTTGGAAACACTGAGAATTGGCAATCTTGGGGATGGGAAGATTGTCTGGACACCACTCATTTCTTGTTCCTCCAACCCAGAGAACAATCTCGTTTAAGGGGCACACAGGGTTCCCTGACCTGCCGTTCCACATAAGTTGGCCCCTCTGTGATCCCTTTGAGATGCTGATGAGATGAAGGCAGGATTTTCTAAGTTCTGGAAAAATCAACAGACAACGTGCCTGCTGTTGGCATGTTGACTTCATGACAACTTCAGTCCACCAACCTCTTCCTTCTCCAACTCTTCCTCCGCTTTGATTGATATGAATAGCTTAGCCCCTGTCCCCTTCCCTTCCTCCTCCTTTTCCCTCTTCTTCCTCTTTTATACATATTCTCTAGTTTCTTATGGCCTTCTCAAGTTGATAACTTATTCTTTGTAGGCAAGGACCTACCTACCAATTCTTTTGCACAAGGCTTGGCACAAGATACCTATTTACTGATTCGTCAGTCTGACACTTTATATATCTGTGTCAGCATATATTTAGGTAAATTTCTTTCTGATTTTATTTGAGGGATTTTATTTCTATGTCAATGAATATATTCCCATGAGTTAACTATTTTTATAAGTTTCAGTATGGGAGTATACGAAAGTATACTCTATAACTCAAGGTATCTGTCTGGAAGCATTCATTTGTTCATTCACTCATTTACTCAACAAGTATTTATTGAGTGCCTACTGTCTCCAGGCACTGGTTTAGCACTTGGGATGCATCAGTGAACCCAATAAACATTCCTACCCTCACTGAACTTACATTCTAGTGGGGAGAAATAGACAACGAATGAGAAGCAAGAAGGAAATTATAAAACATGTTTGCAGGGGATGAACGCGATGGGTGAGGGAGAAGGGATGTAAGTATGTGGGGCTGTTCAGGGTGAAGCTTCAATGACAAGGGGACATTTAAGCAAAGGCTTGAAGGAGATGAGGGAGTGAGCTACATGGATGCACAGAAGGAAGGATTCCAGGCACAGGGACAGACCATGCAAAGCCTGGTGGTTAGAATGTTCCTGGGGAGGAGATGAGGTAAGGGAAGTGGGGGAGCCGCTAATATAAGGAATCTTTTTTGGTATTGATGTGGATGTACATTTTAATGAGTCATGGTGAGTGGGTATGTTTCTCAGGTGAATAAAATATATGTAATGCTGAACAGAGTGTTTAGGGTGTGCGTGTATGGTCTGCCACTGGCTCTCAAATTGGGCTCAAAGGGCCATCATCTTAAGTCCAGCCCTGTTTTCTGGTCCAAGAGGTGTTCCTTTGGGAAGCACACATTGGAGCCAGCACTGCCTGCCAGCCTGGGCTAGTCCAGGTCCTCTTCCTCCTTCTCTGTTCCCACAGCCTCCAGAGGTTTCTTCCCAGCAACATCGGAGCAAAAGTAAACACCAGTGTGATCCGACAAGCACTCAACTGGAAACTCCGTAAGACCCATGGAGGCTTCTGTCATGTGCTGAGCAGCATGTGCTGAACAGACCTCCCTCATCTCCCCCTACTCACTTGGTCTTGATTTCCAAGTCACCGTGGCTGGAGTGACACATTTCACTGAACCGGGACACAAAGAAATCGTAGCTTCGATGATATGACGGGGTGTCTTCCTCGATGTTAGCAAACTTCACAAACTGTCAGGGAGAAGAGAGAAAAAAGTACCCACTGTCCTCCTCGCCTTCAGGGCTCTGTGACTTGGCATCCCCGTGACCCTGCTCCTCCAACCACAGTGACACCGCGGCAACCACACATTACAGGACCCAGCTCCGCTCGCCTCCCAGAGCACGCTTGGGAGGTCTGAGTTCCAACCCCTGTTTATTTTTCCTGTCTATACAAGACTGGACATGGCTGTACTGGGTTGGATAGTGTCCCTTGAAATGAATGCCTACCTAGGACCTCAGAATGTAACTTTGTTTTCAAATAGGATCTTTGCAGGTATGACCTAATTATATGAGGTCATACTGCATAAGAGCTGGCCCTAAAGCCGATGAGTGGTGTCCTTATAAGAAGGCCAATGGGGAGAGAAGGGAAAAGATGGCTTAATGCATAGAAGATACCGAGCTTCTGTCAAGGGTGATGGGAATATCTGGGAACAGACACCAATGATGCTTGAACAGTGTGATGAACTTAATACACATCACTGAACTGTACATATGAAGACTGTTAAAATCACAAATATTTTGTTAC
>NW_006921645.1:12402188-12415552 GCF_000298275.1 Orycteropus afer afer | reverse complement strand
GGGC
Organism: Orycteropus afer afer; assembly: GCF_000298275.1. Classification (NCBI taxonomy): domain Eukaryota; kingdom Metazoa; phylum Chordata; class Mammalia; order Tubulidentata; family Orycteropodidae; genus Orycteropus; species Orycteropus afer. The sequence goes on along the minus strand of NW_006921645.1, from coordinate 12,415,548 downwards.
CGACCCGACGGCAAATAACAACAACAACAACAACATATATATGTGTGTGTGTGTGTGTATACACACACACACACACATATTTACCACAATTTATAAAAAAACAAAAACAAAACAACACCATATGAAGACACAGAGACACACAGGGAAGGAGGCCACGTGAGGATGGAAGCAGAGATTGGAGTAATGCAGCTAACGAGCCAAGGATCATCAAAGATTGCTGGCAGCCACCAGAAGGTGGAAAAAGCAAGAAAGGAATCGTCCCTAGAGCACCCAGAGGGAGCATGGCCCTGCCAACACCTTGATTTCACACTTCTAGCCTCCAGAACTGTGAGAGAATACTTGTCTCTTGCTTCAAGCCACCCAGTTTGTGATACTTTGTCAGGGGACATCCCCAGGAAACTAATACAATAGCCCTTCTCAGCCCTAGCCTGCTGGGGTGAGCAGAGGACAAGGAAGAAGGAAAATGAAGGGGTCCCTTAAGCTCTGCTGCCACTCCTACCTACATCGAGAGCAGCACCAAACACATGGACTGAAAGGTGAACGTGCTAATATTGAAACTGGTGGAAATGAACTCTGGGAAACAAGAACATATCTGAGATTTGATTTAAAAAAAGATGTAATTGCTATTTTTATTGTAAAAAATCTGAGTACATTTTTAAAGTTTAACATTTCAGTGGAGTAAATATTGTTCAACATTCTCAGCTGCTAGATTTCATTAAGATGCTGCATATTTGCAATTCTAAGTAGACAATTTCAACTGAGTCCCTCAGAGAAGCAGGAATCATGGCTTGAATGGAGTTAAATTACTAAAAATTAAATATACTTCTTATAGACTATTTTAAGGAGCTCTGGTGGCATGGTGCCTAAGGCATTTGGCTGCTAACCAGAAGGTTGGTGGTTCAAATCCACTCGCTGCTCTGTAGAAGAAAGATGGGGCAATCTCCTTCTGTAAAGATTTTCTGCCTCGGAAACCCAAAGGGGGTCACTGTGAGTCTGAATTGACTTGATGGCAATAAGTTTTTGGCTTTTTGGGTTATAGACTATATTGTTCAATGCAATAAACAGTAACCTCCCCCTAAACCCTAGAAATATTAGACTTATAATAAAAATATACTCTCTATCATTCTGCCTTGTATTATCATTTAATTTTTACAAACATTTATTGGTTCAGAAAGAATATACTAATCTTCCTAAAATTATCTAGTTAAGGTACTTATAATATTCAATATTAATTGTCAATCTACTTCTCTTGTTAATAACTTTTATTTTGGATTAAAAATCTACAGCTTCCACAAACATCGTCAATTATTGTAGTGATTTGCTCTTGTGATAATAAATATACATTGCTTTTCCTGCTGACGAATGGAATTTCAACATATAAAGCACGTACGGAGATTTTTCCTACCAAGTTACATCTAAAGTGCATATACATTCTTGGAAATAAATATTCCATCTTTAGCAATGAATTCATATGCATTGTTTGCATTATTGATGTGGTTATGCTGAAGAGGCAGATAGTGATCCATGTGATCACAGGGTCATTGATTGTGTGTGAGTTCAGGTCTAGAATCAGTGCCTCCAGCTACATGGTCTTCCAAATCTCCCAAGGCTAGAACACAGACTTGGGCTGTTGCCCAGGCTGCTGCTACATTTGGGTACATTACTGCTTTTAACCATTAACAGGCTGTGCGCCCGACAACAGAAGGCTGGTCAGGATATTTGGTACACAGAGAGGACATACAGCTATAAGAGTACTGTCTTCAGATCTACCTCCAACTGGTGGTGTAGCCTTTTAATAAGACATCTAACTTCTGTTTAAGTTTTGGTCTTTCTATCTGGAAAATTAGCAGCCTAATCTTCACTAAAGGAGCTCTGGTGGCAGCAGTGCTTAAGGGATTTGGCTACTAACCAAAAGGTGGGCCTTTCGAACCCACCAGCAGCTCCACAGGAGAAAGATGAGGCAGTCTGCTACTGTAAAGATTTACAACCTTGGAAACCCTATGGGGGCAATTCTACTCTGTCCTATAGGGTCGCTATGAATTGCAATCGACTCAATAGCAGTGGGTTTTAACCTTCTCCCTGGAAGGAAGACTGGGCAATCTACTTCCACAGAGATAATGCCTTGGAAACCCAAGGGGTTGTTATGAACCAGAATCCACTCAATGGCAATGAGTTTGGCTTTTTGGTTTAAGGTTCATTATTTTGTTATTTAGACTTTATTTCAAAATCAGGTAAGGAGGCTTAAAATAAGACTACTTCTGTGCATGCATGAGCATACATTTTAAGATAATTAAAACAAGAATGGGGGGGGGGGAAGAGTGTGAGAGAGAGACCAGCAATAAAGGGGGACAAACAGTTAAACAAAAACCTTGTCCCTAACAAGTTAGTGACTATGTAGACTCAAGGAGTTCTGGTGGCATAGTGCCTAAGGCATGTGACTGCTAACCAGAAGGCTGGGCCACTCCTCAGAAGGAAGGTTGGGCAATCTACTTCCGTAGTGATACTGCCTTGGAAACCCAAGCAGGGGTCACTATGAGTTGGATCCAACTCAATGGCAGTGAGGTTTTTTTTTTTTTTTTTTTTTTAATGTGGACTCAGACGTTTGTCAGGAAAATGAATGACCAAACTTCACAGCCACCAATTAGAGCATTTGTGGACTAATAGCAATGAATGTTCAAGACTTTATATATGTCAGGCACTACCCTATGCATAAGGAGTCTTGGCGGCACAGTGATTAAGTGCTTGGATGCTAACAAAAAGTCAGTGGTTCAAACTCACCAGATGCTCTTTGGAAGAAAGATGTGGCAGTTTGCTTTTGCAGAGATTATAACCTTGGAAGCCCTATGGGGCAGTTCTACTCTTGTCCTATAGGGTCGCTATGAGTCTGAATTGACTTGATAGCAATGGGTTAACCCTACACAGTTTACATATCATCTCTTTTATTTCTTAAAAGGGCTCTAAGTTAGAGAGATATTATTATTATTCTCATGATATGGACAAAAAGACTGAGATACCTCCCCACACCACTCCCCCCAAAAAAGGAAAGAAAGAAAGAAAGGTAAGTTACTTGCTGAGGACCCACAAGAATAACCCAGGTCACCTCCCAGCCAGGGCTCTCAACCATCCTGCCACTGCTGTCCTCCAGACAACTCCTTGGGCAGGAGCTCCTCTCTGTAATCTTTCTCTAGGCTTTGACTTCTGCTCTTTGCTTCTCTAGTGCCCCAGGCCAAACAACCCCAGGAGAGTTGCTGGGGGAAGGCCATATTGTTAAGGGAAGAACAGAGGCGGATGAGGAAGCATCAAACAGTGCTTTTAGATTGGGCTTCAGGCTTAGTAAAGTGGTAAGTGAAGGAGCTCTAGTGGTGTAATGGTTAAAGCATCTGGCTGCTAACCAAAAGGTCAGTGGTTTGATCCCACTAGCTGCCCTGCAGAAGAAAGATGAGGCAGTCTGCTTCTGTAAAGATTTACAGCCTTGGAAACTCAATGGGGGTCGCTATGAGTCGGAATCAACTCGATGGCAGTGAGTCTGGTGTTTTGGTTAGTAAAGGGGTGGGGTGGGGAGGATAGACCTGGAGAAGTGAAAGCTGATTTCAAACACTCCTGTATGTCAGAATCAACCAGGTCTTGTCAGCATGTAGACTTCTGATACCAGCCCCAGACATGCTGAGGCAGTAGGTCTTGGGGAAGCACCAGAAATTTACCTTTTAACAAGATTCTCAGAACCCGCACGTGGGATAGTCTGAGGCCCACACTTGGAAGAACTGCAGGACCATTGACAGGTGACCTGGCCGTCCCTCACCCTGGCCAACTTCTTGGAATGGATTCCCCTGATCTTTGTGGAATTATGACACTAAATCACCATTCCCCTTCTTTTCTTTTTGTTTTTGCTGCAGGATATCTGCAGTGGCTCCCCTCCATGTATCATCTCTCCTTAACCTAGGATGAAGGAGTATCCCCTATTTGGGACATGGTATTCTTGTGGCAGAAGGAAAAGAATGTGAGAGTTTCTGCTTGGACACTGTGTCAGGGAAAAAAATTGTCAAATGTGGTTGTCATGAGATTTGTTTCCTTTGTTTTAACCATTGCCTTATTCTGTTGGAAGCCTTCCAAATATTCAAAATGCACAGATCCATACACACCGGAGTTTGTGTCAGAAGCAGCTACCCCAGGCCAGGGCCTCATCCCTAAGGCCAATTGTGGATGGCAACAATATGTGAAACAAGCAGTTAATGCCTATATTTTAAGTAAAAACAACATTAAATATTTCTGTAGCACTTACAAGGACCCCTGGTGGCAAAATGGTTAATTAAGCACTTGGCTACTAACCTAAATATCTTGGTTCGAATCCACCAGCTGCTTCAAGGGAGAAAAGACCTGGGGAACTGTTCCCATAAAGATTACAGCCTAGCAAACTCTAGGGGGCAGTTCTACTGTGTCGCATAGGTCACCATGAGTCAGAATTGACTGCACACCACCCAATAACAAGATAGCACTTACTGCTTAAACATCTGTATTAGTTTCTTGGGACCACATCATCCCAATCTCTGCCACCATCTTCATGTCACCTTCTCGTCTGTGTGTCAAATCCCCCTCTGCCCAGATAATACAGGATAATCTCCCCATCTCAAGGGCTTTAACTTAATCTCATCTGCAAATATGCTGTTTCCTATTAGGTAACATTAACAGGTTCCAGAGATTAGGTTATGGATATCTGTTGGGAATCCTGGGTGACATACACAGTTAAGCATGCAACTGCTAACCAAAGGTTGGTGGTTCAAATCTACCCTGAGCTGCCTTGGAAGAAAGACCTGGTCATCTGCTTCTGAAAGATCACATCCATTGAACCCCATGGAGCACAGTTCTACTCTGACACGTGAGTTGGAATCAACTTGATAGCAACTTCTTTTAAAAATCTTTTTTGGGGCCATTTTCCGGCCTACCACACCTGTTATCTGATTTAATTATCAGCAAACCAATGAGTTTAGTAGGACATATATGCTCTCATTGCGAAGATAAAGAAAGTGAGGCTCTAAGGGAGAAAGTAAATTATTTGAGGTCAATCAGCTTGTGAAGGTGGAGCTGGGACTTAAACTTGGGGATTCTGATACTTGGTCCCATGTTCTTTGCTACATTTAATTTTAATTCAATCAGAACTCCCCATGAAGCTTGTTAAAAAATCCAGATTTCTAAGCCAGCCCTGGCCTACTGAATAAGACTTCCTGATGGTAGGGCCAGGTGTCTGCATTATTTAAAAAGCCCTTCTCACCCATAGATTCTGAGACAGGGGATCCATAGACCCCCATATCTTTTGCTCCAGAATAAACTGAACCAGTAGCTGTGGAAATGTTCTGAGGCCGGCTGGGAGGGATAAAGCTTGTGTACCTTGGGAGAATGTAGGGAAGCTTGTCCTTAGTAATGGAGAAGAGTCATGGCCAGACATATGGCCACTTCCTTAGTGGTTGGATGGCGGACCCTGCCTACTTCCATCTCTGGGAGACACTCTCCTCCGCACGGGGGCCCAGGACTGCCTGGAGGCTGCAACCTCGATGCTCAGGCTCTGGACCATTTCTTCCCTCATTTTGCCAGAATCCTGCTGTTATGGCATCTGCTGATCAGACCACATTCAATGCCAGTGCCAAACCTTCCATATAGAGGCTCGAACCTCGATTACAACATCACGGGCAACAATAGAGCTATCTAATAAAATAAGCACCCATTCGGTACCAGGACCTCTGAGCTTCTTTAAGAGCCCTTAGTCTGATAGCTTGACAGAAGAACGTCCCTTGTCTGAGTCCGAAGGCATGAAAGCACAGCCACAGCCAGACGACCTGGTCAGGGAGAGCTGGCCTCGGGTGTCCTGTGAAGGCAGCTCCTAGAAAGCCCACCCCATGATGCTTCTGAGTCTCCAGGGCTGACACGGGGAGGCCAAGGAGGAAACTCTTTGAATTGTGGCTCAGAGGGTCACATGGTCCTGGGGGTCCTAGTTAAGAGACTGCTTCACAATGGTGGTTTGCCTAGGAAATGTGCAAAAGTTAGCTGGGATGGGACCAGGGCTATAGAATTTTATGGTAAGGGTTTCATTCCTTTTATAAGAGGCAGTATTGTGTGATGGTTATGAGACGCGTCTGGAGCCAGACTGTGTGTTTGAATCCCAACTCCTCCACTTACTAACTAGCAGGATAACCTGCAGTAAATGACTTAAGCTCCCTGCACCTCAGTTGCCCCATCTGTAAAATGGTGGTAATAAGAGCATCTGTCTTGTAGGCTTGCTAGGGCTAGAACTCTGCCAGCTCTGACCAACACAGCTAACAGCTGCCTCCTCCTCTTCTTTTTCCCAGTGCATTTGTGTCTTACTGTTGATATGCCATGAATTTCACTGGGTCTACTTACCTGTGTGACAGGTTGCTGGTTTTAAAACTCAGTATATAACAGGAACTCCCTGTCTGGTTCCCTTCGACCATTGCTAATTCATACCTTACAGATGGCTTTTATTAAAATGTTAATTTTCTAATGCTCAAGCTTGTGAAAGAACAGAGTTTGTTTCTTGTTTTGCTTTTTAAGATAGAGCAAGGATGGGGAACGTCTCCATAGCAACAAACGGAAGATCCTGAGCACGTGGCACTTCAAAGGGCACGGGGCACAGCGAGGGCCACCCTTTCAAGATCATTCAAGATCAAAGCTGCGGCTCTTTGTACCCAACAGAGGGGACCAAGCTTGCTGGAGCAGCTCACCAACCCTCCGCACAGGCAGGAAGGAACCACAGCTGTGTGAAAACTGAGGGTTACTACGGGCCTGGGTCAATAAAGAGAAAGCAAGCTCCAAATATTGACACTGCACAAATGGCTCTCCCTGGTCTGGGAAACGGAAACAGAGCTGTTTGGTCTCTCTTTAGTGCTAGCCAAGTCCCTGCAAGCAGGAGTTAGCCTTTTCCTCTTCTATAGATGGGCATTCTGGTCAAACAACCTTCTGCCATCAACAACAGAACTACAGTAAAAATACTAGGCACAGCTATAATGACCTTCACCCCTGATAGAGTGCTACCTCTCTCACTGCTTGAGATGCAAACCCTTTCCCTGGGCTTACCAACACACATGGAAATGGAAACCACTTCTTTGCTTCACTAAGACAGATCCTAGCAGGGAAGCTGACCTTGGAAGCCGACCTTGGAAGCCACATGATTTTGACTTTAACAACCCCTGCTGCTTTCTCCCAACTGCCCTTTTTTCCAATGACTCACTGCAGCCAAACAGTCCCACAGCGGCTTGATCATGTTTTGCAAATCCCCTGACTCCCAGCCAAGGCACAAATCATTTCCTGTCTCCTACATTACACTTTCCATCCTTCAATATTCTTTGCAAAATGGGACATAGTTTTAATAACTCCTGGGACAGCCTAGTCCTTGCTGCTCCTGAGAAGGCCACTTCTCTGGGCCGAGCAGCCCTGTGTGCTAGCCCCTAAGGCCTGCACTCGGGAAATACAGGCCAAGGCAGGCACCAGCCACCTGTGCTCTGTGAAACCTGTCATTTGGTGGGGTTGACCTCACGGCCTGAGCTATTTCACTGGCTTTGCAGTTCTGGCCCAGTCTGATTTCATGGAGCTGACTTGTCCCTAGCAGTGCTGATTTCTGAGCCAGTGTTAGAGACTGGAGCATTTCTAGTCTATAGACGACAGTTAAAACCACAAGAGTTGATAGCGTTGCCCAGGGGGATCAGACAGAGTGAAGAGATGATGGAGCACAGAACCTTAGGGACCACAGACAGATTTTCAGGGGCACAAAGAGGAAGCGGATCATTGAAGGAAACTGTATTCATTTCCTGTGGCTGCTATAATCAATTACCACAAACATAGTGGCTTATAACAACACAAATTTATTACCTTACAGTTCTGGAGGTCATCAATCTAATAAAATGAGTCTGCAGGGCTGTGTACTTTCTGGGAGTTCCAGGGAGAATCTATTTCCTTCCATTTTCCAGCTTCCAAAACCTGCCTAAATCCTTTGGTTCGTGGACCCTGCCTCCATCTTCAAAGCTAGCAGTGTAGCACCTTCAAGTCTCTCTTTCCCTTCACATCCATCGTCACATCATCTTCTGTTTGAGCCTGGCTCTCCCTGCATCTCTCTCTAAGAACCTTTGTAATGACACCTGGGTAACCTGAATAATCTAGAATAATCTCCCCATCTCAAGGTCCTCAACTTGATGACGTCTGCCAAGTCCCTTTTGTCATATGAGGTGACATTCACTGGTTCTAGAGATTGGGATGTGGGCACCCTTAAAAATGAAACCCACCACCATCAAATTGATTCTGACTTATAGTGACTCTACAAGACAAAGTATAAGTGCCCCTAAAGGGTGTCCAAGGCTATAAATCTTTATGGAAGCAGAATGTCCTATCTTTCTTCCATGGAGTGGCTGATAGCTTCAAACCACCAACCTTTTGATTAGAAGCTGAATGCTTTAATCACTGTGCCACCAGAGTTCCTCGTGGACACTCTTATTGTTGTTGTTATATGCCGTCGAGTTGGCCCCGACACTCTTAGGGGGCCCTTATTTAGCCTACCATAGAAACTAAGGAGGAAGAGCCAGGTGGGAAGAAGGATGACAGGGCCAAGGAAGTCAAAGGAATATGAAGAATGGTGTAACCAATAGTGAGAGCCAAAAACATCAAGTGAAAGGCGTGTGGGGAACAGGCTAGTCATGTGATTGCAACAGACTTCCACTAACTGCAAAGAGAAAAAACATACTTTTACTATGGAAAGAGCTGGCTGTCACCACCCTAACCTGGGATCAAACTTAGCATCAAAACAAGGGGGACCTCAAGCACTTTGTGGTTCCTGTTTGATGTTCAATGCAGTACACAGCACTACCCATGAAGCGTTAGGGGCTAAAGAGTTTAACTGCATCCAATCAAGTCTTCAGATATAATTACACATTGCAGGTAATATAGGAGAGAGGATAGTAACTTGGTCTCTTTAAAAAGTGACTATCATAGGAAAAAAAAAAAAGAGAGGGACTATTTTAGACAGAGACTTAAGAGACATATGAAACAAAGTCAATGAATGATCCTTTATTATTAGATCCTGATTTGAAAAAAGACAGCATTAAAAGACACTTTGGGAATAATTAGGGAAATAGGATTTTGGACTACATTTTAAAATAGTATTGGGGATTAACTATTGATTTTGTTATGTGAGCCAAAGGAATTTTGTGGTTATGTCAAACAAAACAAAACAACAAAAACAGTTGCTATGGCATTGACACAGACTCATGGAGACCTTACGTATGTCAAAGCAGAACTGCGCCCCAAAGGGGCTGATTTTTCAGAAACAGCAGCTGATTTTTCAGAAACAGATCACCAGGTGGACATGGACCTTTAACCTTTCAGTTAACAGTTCCGTGTGTTAACCATCGCTCCACCCAAGGACTCTGGTGGTTATGTAGGAGAATGTTATTTATTTATTTATTTTACTCATCTATTTATGTTTATACTGGAAGAAACTTGATCTTTTTAGACTGAGGGAAGGAACTAGATAGAGTAAGGAAAAAAGTGGAAACATGGAGGACAGAGAAAAGAAATGGATGTAGGAATGTTCCTGAAGAGAGAGTAATCTTTTGGAGAAGAAGATGAACACAGGAAGTGGGGGGACTCCACACCTGACAGCCCCTATTTTTTTCAGTAGGAGGAGAAAGTAAGATATCTGTGAGACAGGAAGCAGGTTTGGGAAGGGCCTTGTGAAAGCACTGTATTAAGCACCGGGAGTCCCTTGGGTGGTGCAGTCACCTCCCTTGGCTGCTAACCAATTTGAGGTGCCAGCCTGCCCAGTGGCGCCTTGGAAGAAAGATCTAGTGATCTACTTCAGCCATTGGAAGACCCTATGGAGCAAATTCTACCCTGACACACATGGGGTCGCCACGAGTCAGGGCGACCTGACAGCAACTGTTTTTTTTTTAAATAAGCACGAGAGGAATGTGCGAGGGAAGCGGTCAAAGAACAGACTAAAGAGCTGCCCTGAAAGCCCAAACAAACGTGTGAAGTAGGTATTTGTGGGAACTCCGACCCACACGGTGTGTGGTTTTCTGAGGTGGGGCATTCAGGTGGGGAGGGCAGAGTGTGGCTGTGCCAGGACTAGGGATGGCAAGGCAGGTGACAAAGAGGATGATTTCACTGGACCCAGGAGGGTGGGTGAGGAAAGGAACCTCAGTGGGAGCCGAACCTAGGAGAAGAGGGAAGGGATCTGGGAGGTGAGATCTTGTTGAGGTACAGCGACAACAAGAGGACAGGGAGGGACTGGGCAAGTCTCAGACTTTCTGTTTCGCAAGAAAGAAACTGAGATCCAAACTCAGATCTCTGAGATCCCCTTAACACTTTTAACACACAGAAGGGAAGCTACTCTTCCCTCTGCCAACTTAAAGATTCACTTTTACACCAGCCTCAGCGTGGGTTTGACTTAAGGTTGAGGCATCTGTAAAATACAAATGCCTATGTGCCTTTGAGGGGAGCTCTGGTGGCATAGTACCAAAGCACTTGACTGCTAACCAGAAGGCTGGCGGTTCAAACCCACCAGCCACTCCTCAGAAGGAAGGTTGGGCAATCTACTTCCTTAGTGATACCATACTGGAAACCCAAGGAGGGGTCGTTATGAGTAGGGTTTGACTCCACAGCAGTGTGTTTGGTTTGTCTTTCTTTTTTTTGGTCCTTCCAAGGAGTAGCTGGTGGGTTTGAACTGCCAGCCTTCTGGCTACCAGTCAAATGCCTTAGGCACTATGCCCATTAGAAGTGTTACAAAAGAAAATGAGAAAGAAAACCTGCACAGGTATGAGACTGGAACAGATCAGTGGATCCCAAACTAGGCTGAAATTGTCATCTGAGAAACTCTAAAAAATACAGATTTCCAGGACCCACTTCCAGAGATGCTTAAGGTCCAGAGGATCTGGGTTGACACCGAGGAATTGTAGGTTTCCAAAGCTCTCCAGGTCTGGAGTGCTCTGTAACTCTAACATGGAGCAGGTCTCTGGACCTCAAAAGTGGGGAAGGGGAGGATATCTGAAGCGTTGTCCTGAAAAAGGGGGAGATTTGCTCTGAGCTGATTCATGTAGCAAAACTAGGTTTGAGGGGAAGCTACAGGGAGGCAGAGCTGGCTTAGGGTGAGGAGGAGTTTCACTGACCTCTTGCTCACAGGACTGTGGCCACCTTGTGAAGGAGTGAGCAGGCCACAGAGAGGCTGTGGCCACAGTCAGGGCTCTTGGAAGAGGACACTGTGAGAAGCCAGGTGGGTAGGTACCTCAGACTTAGCAACTTTTACATTCCTGGAAGATTCTCAAGGAGAATACAGGCACTGGGGCTGAAAAACTTACTGCTTAAGCTCTAGTTGTGTGACCACGGACAAGTTATTTGACTTCTCTGGACCGCCATTTCCAAGCAGAAAAAGCCAGCAAATGAGGGCACAAGGTGAGCTCAATGATTCTCTTTCTGTTTTCCTGTTCTATTTCTTTTTCATTTTTCCTGCCTTTTCCTTTTGCAAGTGTACAATTCAGCAGTTTCTAGTGTACTCACAGATACATGCAATCAATTTTAGAACATTTTAATTACCTCAAAAAAAAACCCTGTACTCTTTAGTTATCACTTCCTATCCCCTATTACCTACCAGTCCTAAGCAACCATTAATCTATTTTCTGTCTCTACAAATGTGTCTGTTCTGGTTATATAATACACATGGAATTATATAATCAATAGTCTTTTGTGTCTGTCTACTCTCACCTAGCACATGGTTTTCAAGGTTCATCCGTGTTGTAACATGTATCAGCACTTCATTCCTTTTTATGGCTGAATAATATTCTATCATATAGATAGACCTCTTTTTGTTTACCTATTCGTCAGTTAATGAACACTGGGTTGCTTTCTACCTCCCTTTCTTCTAATTTGCTGGCAGCAAAACCCTCTTACCCAAATACAATGTTGTAAGCTTCCATACCAATATCTAAAATGGAACAGGCTTCCAGGTAAAACAAGCATCAGGGGTCCTGGGCCCTCCTAGTCTTTCTCTTCTCAGCTCCCCCTTGGACCCTGTAGAGTCCTGAATCCCTATGAAAATCTCTTGGAAATATCTGGGTTATATTTTTTTCAGATACCACTAAGCAAGAGCTAATGAACATTCTAAAATGCTGGAAATACTAAGATGAGGAACAAGAAGAACACTCCTCTCTAGAAGGTTCACAAAGCTCTTAGGCTCAGAGAGCTATAAAGGGCATCTGGATAAGGAACAATACTAGGAAAGCCTGCCTTGGGGTCCAACTCTATCATAAATATGCGATTCAACTTACTTATGAGACCCTGTCCTTAAATACTATTCATTGTCTGTAGCACAGTAATTATTAGTCAATTCTTGCTATTGCAATGATTCACTATCACGGGGAACCTAAGAATTTGCAGGGTCCTGAATTTTCAAGGTTGTAGTTAACAATGCCTATCCCAGGCAAGGACTTGCTGTGGGAAAAGCTAGAGCTGGTGGCCACCTGTTTCTGTGACCCCAACAGGGAGATGTCCTCAGGATACCTGATTTTTTTTTCCATTCAGATGTTCTCTTCTACACTGTAGTTATCTTAAACAGGACAACTGAGACAGTATCTGCATCTGTTGCCAGGGCAACCTGACAACTCACTTTACCCTATAACTGTATATGCAATTTGTCAGAGGCAGCTGGTTCACAGAGAGAGAAAGGGGGAGGGAATATGTTGTTAGTCTTGGTCTTTGCAAATAAATATGGAAGATTATCTTCTGGCTAAGTCAACTCATATAAAACAGGAAAGCAGCTCTGACCTGAGCAATAAAAATCGAGAAAATTCAGGTAGGGAATTCTAAGGGGGAAACATGAAATTTTTCACAAACTGTTCTTTCTTTCTTTTCTTGTTTTTGGTAGGTTGATAAAGGCCTCATCTAAGACCTGTTTTTTTTTTTTTTTTTTGGTTAATTGTTTATTTACCAAGAGAAACTACTCCATAGTCCACACAGTCATGTTTCATGGTTCAGGAACATAGGTAGGTCAGTGACAACTCTCATGGAACTCAAGTCAAAGCAAGTCTTTACATTCTGAAATCACTTTGCACTCTGAAAGACACCAACTTTTCTCATCTCCTCAAAATCTTTCATGGAATCATAATTTCTGTAGAAATCTGCATATGCCTTCTTTCTAGGTTCAGCTACTCCAAACTTATAGAAAGTTGCAACCCTCATGGACATAATGAATGCTCCAATGATATGCATTTGCAGATGCTTAGCCAGAAGGCCTCACATCTGAGGTTTTGCCAGAGTACTGGAAGACATGGTGGTTCATTTCCCTCAATACCAACATCCTTCCCGAATGCTG
>NW_006921645.1:12379251-12402088 GCF_000298275.1 Orycteropus afer afer | reverse complement strand
GAACTGAAAGTTTGGCCTGAAGGAGAGGAAATAGGGGAGAGGGCAAGAAATTAAATAGTCAGAATATTCTAGAATATATAAACACACATGTTGCTGGGAGTTCTTGGAATATCTGATTGTTTTTTCTCTCACAAAACCATAACCCCTCATGATGGCAGCCACTTATACTGAGACCAACCAGCATCATAGAGGCTGGAGGACATAGAGATTGAGTTCAGCCTACTCATGGTATCGATAAAAAGGCTGGATCCTGGAAGACTTAAATGACCCACTCAAGGTTCCATAGCTTGGTGAGGGCAGAGCTAAGGTAGAAGCCCTACTTCCCAATGCTTTTCCCATTTATCTGGTGCCTCTATTCTGTGTACTTCAGTTTACTCCATCCTGCAAAGGCTCATAACTGGAACCATCTTTCAAACTGTGCCCCAGGACCTAGGTGCTGAGCTGTAGGAGTGCTGGGTACCCATTCTCTTCACAGGAATGGCTCCTTTCCAGTCTAATCAGGATCCTACCCAAGGTTATTTAAGGAAACCAAAACCAAACCCACTGCCACTGAGTCGATTCTCACTCACAGTGACCCTGTGTTTTGGACAGAGTAGAACTGCCCTGCAGGGTTTCCAAGGCTGTAAATCTTTATGGAAGCAGACCACCTCATCTTTCTCCCACAGAGCAGCTGGTGGGTTTGAACCACTGACATTTTGGTTGGCAACCAAATGCTTTAACCACTATGCCACAAGAGCTCCCTTATTTAAGGAAAATCTATTTTAGAAAGTTTGAAAATCATCAGTCTAAAGATAAATGCACTAGACAGTGGTGACAGTCGCACAACATTGTGAATGTACTAAAATCCACTGAATCGTATGGTTGAAGACAATGTTATTTTATGGTATGTGGATTACATTGCGTTTAAATAAAAGATAAATGCTCCTGAGTTCATGCAGAGGGGGATACTAAGACAAGCAATGTATTATATTCAGGGTCAGGAACCAAATAGGAAATCAACATAATAACCGTGACCCAGAGGGTTTCCCCACCTCTGCCCACAGCCTTCCTGATCCCAGCTGGGTGACCCAGAGCCCCATGGGCTGCTTCTTACCGAGTTGGTGCCGAGGATCTGCAGGTTGGGCTTCTCTGACTCAAGCAGCTTGGCCACCATCTTGAGGAAACTCTCCACAAAGAGGTTGATGCTCTGGCAGTGGCAGGCCATGAGCAGCTGGTCCAGCGCCTCCATGGCAATGCACACGTACCTGGGGAAAGTAGCACCATGGCCATCACTTGGCCTACTGTCTCCTCTACTGCCACTGCATGACTAGGGGCAATCTAGATTAGTCTTTGTCCAATCAAACCAAACCAATATTTATTAAAAGTTTAAAAAATAGCACACAAAGCTTGACTATAGGGCAATTTCTAGAGATATCTATAGTACTACAATGCAAAGCTCCACAGTATTTCTTACAGAAGCTGCCCAATTTCAGACATTGTGTGTCCAAACTGCCTCAGACATGAGCCAGCTTTGCAAATCCAAATATATTAACTACAGCAGTCATGATGTCCTCTAATTTTTTTTTAAGACATCAGATACTATTTTCTCAGGTACCCTTGAGCTACTTCTATAGCATGAAACCATAACAGAAACAACCTCTTTACTCTGGAAAGTTCCTTTTTGCTTTATAAAATACTCATTTCTTTATCCATTAGCCAAGTCCATTGAAGAGTCATCTCTGGGCACATTCACATATGGAACATATCACATTTTTATCTACAGAGTGTCTTTCAAATACAAAGGCAGCATGGTCTTGGAACCTTGGTAACTTAAGAGTCCCAGCCCACCCTTCCTCCAGGAGGGCTACTCTTTCTTGGCTCTGTATAGCCTTGCCCTTCAGAGGGCATCTCAGTCACAGTCCAGGAAACCTGCTGTGCCTGGAAGCCCCAGTACCCACATGTTTCAGGTCCATTGTGTGGGACAACAGAGCAGGGACTGAACCCTGCAGGGCCGGGCAGCAGCCTGGGCTAGAGCCTTTCCAAATGGCATGGGCTTCCCTGAAAAGAAACTCAGACGTATTCAGGAAGCCAAGCAGGGCAGGTAGGGAATAAGGGCAAGTGGAGTGGAATTCTGTTTCTCTCATGAATCATCCCAGCATTCATAAGCATTTCACCATTGTTTCACAGAGCTTAAATTAGAGTAAGGAAGGGGTGGGGGTGGGGGGTTAAGCAAAAGAAGATGCTAGGCCTCCCATACCCCAGGGCTTAGATTGCCGCTTTCCCTTTTCCTTCAAAAAATACCCAGAAACCCTAGGAAAAAATACTTGTTTGCTAGAAGAAAACTTGGCTACTGACTAGGAGTAAAAATTTTGGTAGAAAGTGAAACTGAAAAGTAAAGGCATTTAAAGCCCACTCCTTTGAATACACCATCCTTCATTCCCCATCTTGGACTCCAACACTTAAAGACTCCAAACTAAGGATGGAAGTACTGTAACCATGGATTTCAACTTTTAAAGGATCTTAGAAATTGAAACTCATTGGGACCATCAAACGCCCTAGTCAATGCTCTCTAAGTTTGTCCTTTCTTACAGTAACTGTGGTAATTAAGATTGTATGTCAACTTAGTTGGGCCATGATTCTAAGTGGATTAATAGTTATGCTGTTGTCATCCCCCATGATATCTGATATAATGTAATCACCTTCATAATGAGATCTGCTATGAGTTTCCTTCAGGGTGTGGCCTGTTTCCAGTACATATGGAAAAGCTCTGGCAACACTCTCTGGATTTTTACTCAAGATCTTGCCTCTGGCTCATCATCATCTGGACTTGAACCAGTGGTCTGCCCTTTGCCTGATGATCCTGGGATTGTTGTCTTTGCAGCTTGTGAGCCAACAACCTGCCATTTCACCTGCTGATCTTGGCTTTGTCAGCCTCCAAAGTCAGTAACCTGCTATATTGCCCGTCAATCTTAGGTTCCTCAGTGCCTGCAGCTACATGAGTCAGAAGCCTCCAGCTTAACATTAACTCACAGACTTGGGACCTGCCAGCCTCTACAACCACATGAGCCATCTCCTTGAGATAAATGCCTCTCTCTTTCTTTCTCTATAAGTTTCATTGCTTTTGCATCTCTAGAGAGCCCAAGACAGTAATCTTTCCAGGTATGCCTTAGTCTTTAGGCTTATATTCTCAAAGTGAATAGCACATGGGATTCTCAGGGTGATGTCCACTCAATAGGATTAGGATCATCAGAGATTTGATCTGGACTTGTTGTCCTGGAAGGGGTCCAAAGCAGTAGCAGGTCTGGGAATCCGAACTTGGTTTGGCTGGGTACTTGGAACAGGATGGGCAGGAAGGAGCTGGGGAAGACACCCACTGCAGAGGGGCCCAGGTGAAAGGCAAGAGCAGGTTATAGACCATAGCAGCAGTTGACAACCAGAATCCTAAGGGTACTAGGAGGGCTTCCCAGTAGACGAGAAGGGCAGAATCCAAGGAATCTGGGATGAACTGGAGTTCATGGGCAGCAAGCAAGACCAGATGAAGACTGGAATACTTGACAGGTTACAGCAACAGCAATTCAGCATCAGGGACCAAGGCAGAAGGTGATTTTTAAGAACTGAGGAAAATACAGAGGGGGCCTTAGGAGTGACACAGCAACCACATGTCAAGGGTCTTCACTACCTGTAATGAAGTATCTATGCCTGGTTCTGCTTGAAAATCTTGTGCTCAGTCAGGAGTGGCCCTAGGAACCAGGAGAGGTGCCAAGTTGCCAGTTAAAGAGGAGCAGGAAGGCACAGTCTGGGAACCAGATTTGGCTGAAGAAAAGGGGATTAGGACCAGTAGGCAGAAAGAGAAGAAGAGGCACATTTAGCAGGGCCAGTTATTATCCAAGGATCATTCAAAGAGCAGAGGCCTTGACAAAGAACCTCTTATTCTGGACAGTTTGGATGCGTATAGTCAGCCCCAGTCCTAGGCAGAAACTTCTAAAAAAAGCCTATAGGTATGGGAGATGGAGAGTCCTGAGCTAAAGGAGGGAAAGATGAAATTCCTTATCTAAGAGTCTGTAGTATGTACATCCAAAGGGTTGGCCCTGCCCTCCAACCAGGTCTGTGGTCTTCTGGGAAATCTGTATTTCTTAGGACCTCCACCATGTCAGCTCTTGAGGCCAGGCTCTTTAGAGGAGTAGCTCAATTCTCTTCGGCACATGCATCTCCATCCTTCAGGGCTCAGACAACCTGAGGCTAGATGAGAGCTCCAGGCCCTGGAGATCCTGATGGTGTCTAATACAGCATTCAGGGTGCTGTCAACTCACAAGAATCACTATCAACTGACCCTAAGTCTCACCCAGCACTGACGTTATCTCCCTTGCTCTCTAGCTGCTATGGGTGTTCTAGCAGTTGGGCTATACTGAAAAGGGAAGGACAAACAGGAAGGAGATAATACAAGAAATTCTAGCATTTTGCTGTTCACCATATCACCACTCATCATAGTCCATGCTGATGAATGACACCTTGACATTCACCTCTTATCTTCTCACTGCTCACATTCGATTATCCCTTCTGATGACAAATGTAGGTGATAACAGAGTCCACACAAAATGGGTATGGGGTCATGATACAGGGAGGCAGAGAAGGAAGAAGAGGGTGGCTTTGCCACTGGGTCCAACATCCAAGGCTCATGCGCATATGGTCACACTATAAGTAAATACAGACATCTGCATTATAAGGGAGACACAGCCACTCAGATGGTCTCTATGCCGCTATTTTACTCTTCCAAAGCTGTTGTCAATGATGTGGAAGATGATAATGGTGATGTGTGGGGTTGCGTAGGGAAAGATGGGAAGGGTGCAGAGAGACAACAAGAGATCAGAATTAGATCTAAATGATTTTTCTTCTCTCCAAATATTTATGATTAAGTCCCAGTGAGGCCTTCAAGCCTTTAAATGCTTAGATGCTGCAAGGTCTATTTTTAACAGAGTGGTACCAATTTTGAATTGCATCTCTAAGCCCAGGAGAATGATTCTCAGTGACTCTGCTGGCTGCAGGACAGCTTTATAGAGAGAACCATCATCACAGAGAAGAGAGGAAAAATTAGTATTAAACATTTGATGTTATTGCCAGTATATTAGCTTTTGGTTCAATCTAGGATAAGGTTATTTTTACCTGCTTCAGTATACTTAACAATATGTCAAGGCCTTTTATGTAATCATCATGTACAGTATATTCATACCCCTTTTATTGCGCACGTAACATAATTCTACTATATAAAATGACCACAGAAATGTATTATCTTTGGCCCTGCTTTTACAATATTTGGTAGTGGGTTCTGTACTTTCTAGACCTCCACACTCTGTCAGCACAATGCAAACATTCTCATTCTGGTTCAAGATTGGATCCAACTACTCCACCAGCAGGAGGAGGTCTTGGAGGGGTGCGGGGGCTGATTGATAGGCAGGGGGAGGGGAGGGCAGGTTGGGGAGAGAGAGCATCAAAGGCCCAGAGGGTGGAGGGGCCTGCGTGTTGTGGGGATCAGGCAGTCTGGAGTAGGTCTAGAGTGGGTGTGGTGGGTAAAGTGGTGAGTTAGGGGAAGGTTGTGAAAGACCCCGGAAGTTAAGCTAAGGAGCATAGATTTTATTCTGAAGAAGCTAAGAAAGTGCAGCTTCAAGTTTGTGCTTGGGAAGGTCATATCTAGCAGTACTAATCTGGAAGGACCAGAAGAGGAAAGGTGGGAAGCAGGGACACTATTTATAAAGCTACTTCCATAATCTGGGTAAAAGACAATGAGATTCTGAACCAAGAGAAGGTAGGAGCAGAAGAAAAGTAGAGGATGGATATAAAAGGCTTTGTGAGGAACAGGCCCAGCAAGACTTAAGAATAACTACCCTGAATCCCCGGAAGGAAGATGGGGCAATCTACTTCCGTAGTGATACTGCCTTGGAAACCCAAGGAGGGGTCGCTATGGGTCGGTCTGACTCAATGGCACACAACAACAACAACCCTGAATCTGCAGGATGACAAGCAAAAGTGAAGATGGGGAAACATGCTTACTTTGGACATGTCATCAGGAAAGAACAATTTCCAGAAAAGGACATCATGTTTGGTAAAGTAGGGGGTCGGTAAAAATGAGGGAAACCTTCAATGAGATGGATTGACACAAGAGCCACAGCAACGGACTCAAATATAACAACAATAAGGCACAGGGCCGGGCAACATTTCCTGTTATTTATAAGGTGACTGTAAGTCAGAGCTGACTCCATGGTACCAAACAACAGCCGCCCTAAATCTGCCCAACCCTCTGTCCCTGGAATACCTTAGAGTTATCTCTACATTCAGCCTCTCTCTGAATTGTGGTCATGACTGGGCAGCAAACACCATCTCACATTTTCTTCAAAGTGAAAGTAACATATACTCAATAGAGAATATTTAGAAAACACACACACACAAGTAGGCAGGAAACAAACAAAACTCTACAGCCACCATCTCCACAAAACGAGTACTCTCAACATTCTGGTATATCTGTTTTTATTATATTTTCTAGGTATTGAGATTTGTTGTTGTGTTGTCATTTATTTTTCAACTTGATTGTAAACACTGTGTGGATAATTATGTATTCTATTTTTTCATTTACTTAAGGGATTTTCCACACTAAATGGAAAGCATCTTTATAACACCACTTTTACAGACTAGCTAACATTTCCTCAAGTGACATATACCATAATGTACTGAATTCTTTTTGTTTTGTTGGGCATTTAAGTCATTTCCACTTTTTCATTATTACAGAAAACAACATAATGAACATTTCTGTGTGTAAAGCTGTATTTGTACATAAGATTGATTCCTTGGACTAGATTAATAGAAATGAATTACTGGGTCAAAAACCATAAATGTTTTTGAGGTTCTTGACACATACTTCAAAATTACTTTCTAGAAAGGTCTGATCAATTTGCGCTCCTTCTAGAAAAACATGAAAATGCCTCTCATTTTGCCATCCCTTGATTAATATTAGGAGCTCTGGTGGCACAGTGCCTAAGGCACTTGACTGCTAACCAGAAGGCTGGTGGTTCAAACCTACCAGCCACTCCTCGGAAGGAAGGTTGGGCAATCTACCTCCATAGTGATACTGCCTCGGAAACCCAAGGAGGGGTTGCTATGAGTCATATCCAACTGAATGGCAGTGAGTGATTAATAGTAATCATTAATAGCAATTAATAATATTAGTAACAATTATATTAACATTAATATTAATAATACCAATGATGATGTTGATAGTAATATTAATTAATAATATTAATAAATAACAATAATATTAACTAATATCCCTTGATTAATATTCAGAAGGAAGATTGGGCCATCTACTTCCACAGAGATACTACCTGAGAAACCTAAGGAGGGGTTGCTATGAGTTAAACTGATTCAATGGCAGTGAGTTTTGAATTAATATTAGAAATTATATTTACTTTTTTATTATTAATTTGAGATGTGAATATGGTATGCTACTATTTCAAGTGACATCTTTAATGACATGTTTGTCAAATATTACCCCATGTTTATAACCAATTCTATCTCCTTATTTGTAAATTTCTTATTTATGGTCCTTTGTTTTTATCATATTTTCTAGGCATTGACATTTGTTGTTCTTATGTCAGATCTTTTAACATCCCAGTTTCCCCATTTCACCTGCACTATTTGTTATGAGCCACTAATATGTGAGCTTGAATTTTTTGTCTTATTTTTTAAAGACATTTATTATTGTTCATCTTTTAAATTTTGATTCTTTCTTTCTTTTATATTGTGCTTTGGATGCAAATTTACAGAGGAGAATTTGTTTTACATTCAACAGTTTGTGTACATTTGGTTTCACTCCCCAGTTACTATTCCCAACCCTAACCCACTCTCCTCCTCTCTCTTTCCAGTCACCCCCCCATTCTTGTGCCCTTCTTAGTTAGGCACTCCTGTCTGCCCAGCTTTTTCTCCATGTGAATGCTGCCCCTCTGGTGCCCCATGGCTGATTTCTCCAAGGAGGTGTATCTCTGTAGAGTGGGTGCATCACCTTGGGTTGGGTGTTCTATGTGTAAGTCTTACTACTGTTGGGCTGAGAGCCAGCCCTTGGGAGTGAGTGTACCCCAGGCTTGAAGTGTATCCCAGGGCCATAGTCTTGGGGGTCCCATCAGACTCCATCCTACCACTAATTCTGGTCATTATTGTGTTTTTGAATTTTGTTCCATGTTTTCCTCCCACTCTATCCAGGATCTCCAGTTTTGACCCCTTCCCAAGTAGTTGGCATTGGTAGCCGGGCACCATCAAGTTCTTCTGGTCTCAAGGTCCAGCATATCTTAGGGCTGATTGTTTCCAAATGCCCTTGGTTCTCTTCACTCTTCTTCACTTCAGATGATAGGAGACCATTAGCTGCGTCTTAGATGGCTGCTTGAAATCTTTTAAGACCCCAGCTGCTACTCACCAGAGTAGGTTGTGGAATAAGATTTTTATGTATTATGTTGTGCCAATTGAGCCTGGTGTCCCCCCCCCCTTTTTTGACATCAAAATATTTAAGTTTTTAAACAGCTAAATCTATTCTTCAGCTATTTTCTTGAAGATTTTTTCTCCTTTCTAAACATAGACGCTCTGGTAGCATAGTGCCTAAGGCACTTGACTGCTAACCAGCAGGCTGGAGGTTCAAACCCACCAGCCACTCCTTGGAAGGAAGGTTGGGCAATCTACTTCTGTAGTGATACCACCTCGGAAACCCAAGGAGGGATTGCTATGAGTCGGGTCCGACTCAATGGCACATAACAACAACAACAAACATAGAAAGTCCTTCCCTCATAGGAGATTGATAAATATTTCATGTATGTATTTTTTTAGAGACAGATTACTTCTAACCTTGCCTTCTCACTAGAATGTCAGGTTCTTCTTACTTTTTTAATACGTAAGTTGAATGAGGCAGGATGGGTTTGATGAGAAAAATGGCACATTCTGGACTAGACTAATTTTTGAAGACCCCAGACTGTGTGTGAGGACTTGTGGCTAGCAATATCCAGAGGAAGGATAAATGGATATTGAAGGAAGTTCTCCAAGGAGTATAATACCCCCTTCTTCCCAGATCTTGGCAGTAGCAGCAAATTTTTTTTTTTTTTTTAACTGTGATTTGGGTGAAAGTTTACAGAGCAAATTCACTTTCCATATAGCAGTTCACACACATGTTGTCTCATGACATTGACTACAATTTACCCCAATGCAACAGCTCCCCTCCCACTTCCTCCCCATAGTTACCTCTTCCCTGTGTCCTTCCCTCTATGCGCTTCTGCCCCCGAGCTGTCTCCCTTCTATTCTCCCATGATAGTTTTCTCCAAGGAGTATATCTACCTAATGTAAATGTTCAACTCATGTGCCTGTCTTTTGTTTGGCTGGAAGCCACAGGGATGGGTTCAATTCCAGACCTGAGGGGCAGCTAGGGGCCCTAATCTCAGAGGTTCCATCAGGCTCTATCAGACCAGCAAACCTGGTCCATTTTTTAAAATGATTTTGAATTTTGTTCCACATTGTTCTCCCTCTCTATCCAGGATCTCCTACACAGATCCCTCTCTGAGTGGTTGACAGTGATAGCTGGGCACTATCTAGTTCTTCGGGTCTCATAGTTGTATAGGCAGAGGATCGCATAATGTACTAGCCCCTTGGGCTAATTGTTTCCATGAATCTTTGGTTTTCTTCATTATTCTTTGCTCTGGACGAGGAGAGACCCATCATTGCCTCTAGATGGCTGCTCACAAGCTTTAAAGAACCCAGTCACTACTTGCCAAAGTAAGATGTGGAACAATGTTTTGTGTAGTATGTTATGCCAATTGAGCTTGATGTCCCCTGTGACTATGGTCCCGAGCCCACAGGTGCAACTACTAGCTCCCTCTTGGTAGCTGGCTGTGGCCAAGAAGTGACTACAACCTTGTCTCTTGTCAGCTCTACTATAGACCTGGGAATTCTTACAGAACATAGCAATACACTTGTAGAAACACTGTCTGTCAACCCTATACCTGGTCTTGGGCACACTCCCCCCTGCACAGACATATCTAACAGTTCAGCCTGTCCACCCATCTATCCACCCTTATATCCATGTTTGCCTTCACTGACAATAAAGTACTGTATGTGCAAAAGGATTCATCTTTGTTGTTGTACCTCCCACGTACCTTTCTATGTCTTTCTGTTCCTTAATACTACAGTGTTGATCACTCACATTTGGTACACTGCCCTTCTCTTCACCCAAATCAATACTCATCTCTACCTATCTAACAGTGTTCCCTCCCCTCCCTTCCCACCCCGGTAACCAACAACGAAAATTTCCTTCCATATATAAACATTTCCTTGACTTTTTACAGTAACGGACTAATACAGTATTGTCCTTCTGTGATTTATTTATTTCACTCAGCATAATGTCCTCCAAGGTCATCCACATTATGGGGTGTTTTGCAGGTTCTACATTATTCTTTAGGGCTGCATACTATTCCATTGTGTGTATATACCATAGTTTGTTTATCCATTCTTCAGTTGATGGACACCTAGGTTGTTTCCATCTTCTGGCTATTGTAAATAGTGCTGCGATGAACATGGGTGGGCATATATCTGTTCCTGTCCTGGCTCTCACTTCTTTAGTGAGTAAAGTAATGGAATGGCTGGGTCAAATGGTATTTCTAATTGCAACTTTTTAAGGAATCATCATAATTCTTTCCACAGTGGTTTTACCATTTGACAGTCCCACCAACAGTGTATGAGAGTCCCAATCTCTCCACATCCTTGCCAGCATTTGTTATTTTGTGTCTTGTTGAACTTTGCTACTAGTGTTGGGGCAAGAAGGTATCTCATTGTTCTGATTTGCATCTCTCTAATGGCTAATGATCATGAGCATTTCTTCATATGTTTGGTGGCTGTCTGAATATCCTCTTTGGTGAAGTGTCTATTCATGCCGTTGCAGTAGCAGCAAATTTTAACCTGCCTTTGGAAGAGTAAACGGAACCCACTCCTCCAATCCTAGCCCCCATTTTTTCAGTCTGTTCAATAACACAGCCTACTATCTTTTTTTGGAAAAAAGGACCTAGGGTCACTATGAGTAGAAATTGACTCAATAGCAGTAGGTTTGTTTTGGGTTTTCACATTTGCTGAAAATATCTCTCCTTCCTTCCCATACCACTCACCCATATCGATGGCGACCCACATCGCGGATGAGCCTTTCAGAGAGGTAGGCGCCAATACGATCTAGCTTTTCTGGAGCTGAGAGGGCATAGAAGGTCAGTTTCTCCATGTTGGTCTTCACTAGGCCATCCTGTAAAATACAGACAGTCCACAATCACTGTGGCCACACTACGGCTTCAAGTGTTCAAGTCTTGATGTAAATCACAATTCAATTCAATCAACACTTACAGAGTGCCTATTATGTGTGGGCCAGACAGCATGCTGAGCATCAGGGGTATAAGATGATTAAAACATAGTCCCTCTGAGACCTTACAATGTAGTCCAAAGTGTGCTAGCTATAGATAAGAACAGTAACTGATATTAATGCGTGTGTGTATATATATGTATGTGTGTATTTGAGTTATGACAAACTGCACTTACAATAATTTGTTTTGGGTTTTCTGTACATGTTATCGTTAGTATATGTATTACATACAATATTGCAGCATGTAGTTTGCTATTACCATTCTCAGATGTTCAGTGTAACTGGAACATTACATTTTCCTGGGAAAAAGTTACAGGAAAATGCATGTCGGGAACATGGATATGAGTTATGTGAACACGCTCCAAACATTTGATCAGGATAATATCATGGAAGAGATTGGTGGAAAAATCACCCATATGGCAAAAATGCTTAATTTAGAACTTGATATCTCCAATGTGGAACAGTTCATAGAACACAAAGAAGGAGGAATTGACAGATCAGGATTTGATGAATTTTGACAAGGAAAGAAACAATGAAGAAAAAATAATGAGGAAGAGGAAAAAGAAGTTGTCAAAAAATTTTACAGAGAAAGGCTTAGCTGAAGTTTTTTTCTAAACTAAATCAGGGCTTCAGTTGCTTGAAAACATAAACTCGAATATCTTTTTTTTCGCTTTGCTAACAGGAGGCAGTGAGATGTTACCACAAAATAATGAAGGAAAAAAGAAAAGGACAGATAATGCTCACAAATTTTCTGACTAATAATGCTATCTCCATTCCCAGGGATAATCTAGATAATCCAGAACCTTCTAGGAGCGGAGTTATTACCACAATTAACAAAATGCCAGTATCATCCAACTTTTCATCATGGAGTAAATTTCTATGATTTATGTATCTTTAAATGTATGTATGCATGTATTAAAATATATATGGAAGTTTGTATGTAATGTTTTTAACCTCCAAAGACAAATAAAGATCAGATTTGTAAAGATACTGATAATAAAAGGCAATAATAATGAAAACTGAAAAGAAATGAGGTATTCAATTTAGGTCAGAACCAACTTATGATGAAGTCGGAGACTACCTGTGTGTGCGTGCATGTGTATATATATAATTGTGTGTAAGTATATATACACACACACATAATGTATAGTCTACACGTATGTGTGTGATTGTGTGTGCATATGTATACGTGTGTATGCATGTGCGTATGTGTGTATGTGTATATACACACACACACACACACACATATATATATGTATGTATTTATGACAAAAAACCAAAAAACCAAACTCACTGTCATTGAGTTGGATCTGACTCATAGCAACCCCTCCTTGGGTTTCTGAGGTGGTATCACTATGGAAGTAGATTGGCCTGTCTTCCTTCCGAGGAGTGGCTGGTGGGTTTCAACTGTCAGCCTTTTGGTTAGCAGTCAAATGTCTTAGGCACTACACCACTAGAGCTCCCATATATGACAAGGCTTCATTAAAAGTAATTCACAATTAAAATGAGTTGGGTATCCAGCATGAAGACATGAACAGGAAGAAGAATGAAGCTCTGGTATAATTAGAGAAGTCCCTGGAGGATGCTGCAAATGATCCTCCAACTAACTCATCTAGAAGGGACTGCTGATTCACAGTGAGCAAGTCCAAGACATCAGATTCTGGTGTTTCTCAGACTACAACCCAGAAATGCAGCTTGATGGTTAGAGTGGTGGTCTGGATGGTTAGAGCGGCAGCTTGCCAGCCAAAAATCAAAGCGTTCTGTAAGTGCACACCCAGACACCTGGCAGTCACCATAGGGTACCACGGAGAAAGGCATGGCTCCTGGGCCAAAACCCAAGATGAGCGTGCTCACACTAAATAGCAGGAAATATTATCATCAAGAGAGTTAGCAGTGTGAGGAACCTATCACCCAGAATAAATGAGAAAGAAGTCTTGGTTGTACAGTACTGGCCAAAAGCTTGCCACAACAAATTTCCAGCTGCTTTCTGCCTCCTTCTTCAGAGAGATCCAAATATCCTCATCCTTTATGTTCCCAACAGTCTCTTACCCTGACAGGGCTGTGGCCAAGGCTTCAATTTGTCTGAGAACACCCAGAGTCTACAGCCACTGACAGGCTGCTTTCCCCATGCAGCAGCCTCAGAGGCCCTGCCCCAATGGTGAGAACCACGATGCCAGATAGCATTGGGCAGAAGCTACATGTGCCTACCTCTGGGTCCTCAGGGAAGATGTTGTCAACCAGCCTTTTGTACCTAGGGCGTAGGGCACCACAGCAGCCGCATACACCTGGAATAAGAACAAGAAAATCCCATGAGCAAAGCCTCATGCTCGGCCTGAGGAGACCCGAGAACCAGAGCCAGGAACAGCTTGTAGCTGTAACAAATTCAGGCTGGTCCCTCCCCTAGGGTGCCAGGGCCTTAGCCTTCCCTGGAGTTGGCATCTCCCACTGCTTCTCTACCCCCAAATTCCAAGATATTTGACATTCTCATTCTATGGCTTTTGCTCAGAGATCAGGCATAGTGGTAAATGCAAGGGCAAAGCCAGAAAACTGGCACATTGTCATGATGCTAGGCCACAGAGGAGCATTCGAGGAGTGAGCCTTCCATGGGTGGAAGCTTACATAAAGGTACTCCCACATATCCTGCTGTTTCATGTATTTATGCACACACTCACATGCACACACTCTTACACACTCAAATTCACACACTCACTCACCCGCATACTCACAAGCATACACATACACACCCACATGCACACACTCATACCCACATCCACACACACTCACATCCACATTCATTTACATCTACATATTCACATTTACACACAGAATCATGTACACTCATTCACATCCATGCATACTCACATACACTACACCCATACACCCACACCCCTTCACACTCATTCACACACACATCCACACATATACTCACACATACACCCACACTCACATATACACTCATACATACACATACTCTTCTGGGATGGAACTAAAAACTGTCTCCTACAGCCCAAGAATCCCACTGAGACTTCTGGGAAGATGAGCACCACTTAAGGCAGCCATTCTTCCCCAGCCAGCCCCTCATCACTCCCAATTTCCTCTATTTTCTGCTCCTTGATCTCTCCCTACCATCCTCTCTCCTGGGGCCATTTCCATTATAGAAGGTTATATGAAACTATGATAAATTAACATTACCATTAATTATTAACATTTGAAAATGCATCTTTAATGCAGTGTGACTGTGGTATTTGAGAATTGTAGCATTTTAGAGTCGGGCAGAGCCTTAGGGGCCATCCAGTTCGTAGTTCTCAAATGCCAGCCCCCGATGAGGTTCTCACCAGTCTGTGACAAAATGAAAAAAATAAGGACAATATGGTACATTTTATAAAGCTAACTTTATTCTATCTAGGAGACCACCTGAGATTACGTCTTTCTTAGTCTGTTGGTGCTGTGAAATGATGGTGTTAGTAAACAGATGATAATAAAACAAACACTGGCAAAATGAAAAGTAGATAATGCGGGAATCACCATAAAAAGTTTCTAATTAATCAAGGAAATTGGAAAGTATAGAAACCACTGCTTGCCTTCAACCTTCCTCCCGATGCAGGAAACTCCCCTTCAGCATCCCAGCTCCACACCTCACCACATCCCAGTGAATGAGGAGGAGAGAGGAGGAAGTCAGGGAAGGGCCTGGGAAAGTCCACCCCTTCATCTCCAAAATAATTACTCCCTTATTCTACCAATTAAAGATTAATTCTGTTTGTACAAACTCTCTACTTAAAATGCAAATGTGCCCTGGAAAGATTAAGCCTATGGGTCATTCAGAAAAGAACGAATTGCTTTAGTAGGAATTACGTTAATCACACAAAGAGCTTTACACAGGGTGGAGAAAAGCAGCTCTCTTGGTTTTGATTGTGAAGGGGTGTGGGGCAGGCTCTGGGAAGAAGCCAGACCCTTGGGTTTTGGCTCTGGGAGCAATTTGGGTATTAGGAAATGGGTGTGCACTTGGGGAGGCCAAGGGATACCTTGAGGACAGTGGGCACCCAGAGGATAGGATGACTGATCTGTGATACCCTCTCCCTGCCCCCTCCACAGAGGTAGCTGCATTTCCCTCAGCTTCCTGCTGCCCCTGCACCTGCAGGGCAGTCAGACCTGAGGGGCCCGTGCAACTAGTGCACCTGCAGACCCAGGATCTCCTGGTTTGCCAGCTGCCCAGGTTCTGCAGGATTGACCTGGTATTGCATCATCTTGTCCCTGTGCTGCCCTAAGAGAAAGCACTCAAGCTCTGACTCGTTGGTACCCAGGCTTATTTCTCATGAGGGACAGCTCCCGAGCTTGACTCTAACACTCTTTATGAATATCAATCTATTTAATCTTTACAACAACCCCGTGGACTCAACCCATTACTGTCTAGTCAATTCTGACTCTTAGCGACCCTATGGAAAAGAGTAGAACTGCCCTATAGGGTTTCTAAGGCTGTTTACGGAAGCAGACTGCCTCATCTTTCTTCTCCCACGGAGCAACTAGCTGGTGGGTTCAAGTCGCAGAACTTTGATTCAGCTGAATCAAAGCTGAATGCTTTGACCACTGCATCACCAGAAGTCCTAGACACTATTTTTTTTTTTTCACTATGGTATCCCCTGCTTTTTTTTCTTTCAAATTTTATTGTGATTTGGGGGAAAGTTTACAGAGCAAATTCATTTTCCATACAGCAGTTCATACACATTTTGTCTCGTTACATTGACTGCAATTCCCCACAACAGCTCTCTTTTCACTTCCTCCCTCTAGTTACCTCTTCCCTGTGTCCTTCCCTCCCATGCACTCCCACCCACCAGTTGTCTTCCTGAGCAAATGCTGCCCTTTTGTTCTCCCATGGTTGATTGCTCCAAGTAGTGTATCTACCTGATGTAAATGTTCAGTCAAAATGCCTAGGCACTATTTTTATTATCATTTTACAGATGTAGAAGCTGAGGCACCAAGATGTTAAATTACCTGCCTAGAGATACACAGCTAATAAGTGGTAGAAGCGGGATTTGAATTAAAAAAAAAAAAATCTAGCTCCAGAGGCCATGTTCTTCTTTTTTTTTTTCCCACAACATCACATCGATCCAGTATATAAATGTTTATGGAAGTAGGTAACTCCATCTTCCTTCCGCGGAGCAGCTGGTAGGTTTGAACTGCTGACCATCTGGTTAGCAGGCAAATGTCTTATCCACTACACCACTAGAGCTCATCAGAGGCCATGTTCTTCATTACTATACCAGGGAAGGATGAGCTTACCATTATCATGGGGCTAGGAAAGCTAAAGGCATATACAGAAAAAGAAAGAACCACTAGGGAGTGTATCTCAAACTGTAAAGTGCAAACAAATCACCTGGGGGATCTTGTCAAAATGCAAATGCTGATTTCAAAAGTCTGGGGTGGGGCCTCAGAGTCTGCATTTCCACCAAGTTTCCAGGTGATGCTGATGCTGAATCCGCAAGGCAGCAGAGCACAGTGGTGAAGGAAGTGGGCTCTGGGGTCAGGCAGGCTTAGGCTGGTCTTCCAATACCTTGTTGCATGACTTTGAATAAGTTCTTGTTGTTAGATGCCACAGAGTCTGCTCCAACTCATAAGAGCCCCATATATAACAGAACGAGCCCCATCCTCATAATCATTGATATGTCTGAGTCCATTGTTGTAGCCACTGTGTCAGTTCATTTCATCTTGCTCTTCCTCATTGCCCCTCTATTTGCCAAGCGTGATGTCCTCCTCCAGGGATTGGTCCCTCCTGATAACATGTCCAAAGTACATAGGACAGTCTCACCATCCTTGTTTCTAAGGAACATCCTGGCTTCACTCCCTCCAAGACAGAC
Source organism: Orycteropus afer afer (assembly GCF_000298275.1). Taxonomy (NCBI): domain Eukaryota; kingdom Metazoa; phylum Chordata; class Mammalia; order Tubulidentata; family Orycteropodidae; genus Orycteropus; species Orycteropus afer. Next base: position 12,384,838 of record NW_006921645.1, on the reverse strand, counting down.
TTGTTCACTGTAGATTTGTCCATGATATATTCAAGATTTTTCACCAACACCATAATGCAAGTTTCTTCATTTGAAAAACGAAGATGATAATGGATTCCTCTGATAGGTTGGGGGTGAGGATTAAGTGAGATAGTGCATCTCATTGTTCAGCAGAGTGCCTCTTATTTCCCTCCCCAGGCCCTTTAAGGAAAGACACAGAAGACCTGACAAGGACAGCTCTGAACACGAGGTAAGAGTTCACATTTTGCCTAAATTAACAGAGAGCGCTGGGAGCCCCTGAACAGTGATGATCAATACAGAGGTGATATGAAAGATGGGACAGGACAGAGAGCTTTAAGGAAGCTGGCACAAGACAGGAAGATTTAAGGCAGAGCAATGCATGACTGAATCACCAACAGTCCAATGTGAGGGGAGAAATGCCTGAATCAGAGCGATGCTTTCAGAACAGAATCAAGAAAGATTTGATAGGGAACACTGAGCTTCTTTTAAGGGTGATAGGGGAAAAAAATGGAAACGGATAATGGTGATGGTTGCACAGCACGATGAACGCAATGTCATTGACTTATACAGGAAGAATGTTGACATGGCAAATGTTTTGTTGCATATATATTTACCACACACACACAAACATAAGGGACCTCTGGTGGTGTAGTGCCTAAGGCATACAACTGTTAACTAGAAGACTGGTGGTTCAAACCCACCAGCTACTCTTCAGAAGAAAGACTGGGCAATCTACTTCCATAGAGATACTGCCTCAGAAACCCAAGGAGGGGCACTATGGGTTGAATTAACTCCACGACAGTGAGTTTGGCTTTTTTTTTTTTTTTTTTTTTAAGTACTCAAACATAAAAGACTTGAGTGGCTGAGAGGGGGCAGTATGAAAGATGATTCCAGTTTTTCAAGTATGACGATTAGATACAGCAGAACCCGAGACAGAAATGGAGAAAGCACAGGTGGCTGGGAGTGGGGTGAGGATGACCAACTCTGGGGACATCTAGGCGGGATCATCAAGTGGTTGGTGAGAAGGGCTAGGCCTCAGGACAGCAACCAGGGCTGAAGCTCTGATGGCCATCCCCTCTGACATGACCACTGATGCTGGGAGAAAGGATCCAGCTGTTCAGGGGAAACAAGGCAGAAGGAGCAACAGGCAGAGCTGCCCAAGGATAGCTGTCTTGTCCCAGAAGTATAGCAAGCACAATGAGTGTCCAATACAGTGCCAAGGAGCAATCTCTAAATTGCACCCTCCCTCAATTTCAAGATGAATACACGTTGATAGGGGCTACCTATCAGCAGAAACACCCTCCGCCCTCTTGTCCAGCTGCCCCAGTCAGGCACCTTTCATCTTTGTGGCACCTCAGAACATCATTCTGTGTCTCATCTGGTGCCCCTTGGACTTGTGCCTGGAGGAAGTGTCTCTGTCTGCTCCCCTCCCCCCATTATAGCTCTGTCTTGTTCTCTCCTTCTGCCTCTTTCTTAGCATTTTTCCTCCTACTACATTGGGTTGTGGTAGAAAAGCCTGGCAATCTACTTGGGAAAATTAGCCAACAAACACCCTATGAATCACAACAGAATATTGTTCTATATTGAAGATGAGAGGAGCTCTGGTAGCATAGTGGCTAAGACACTTGACTGCTAACCAGACAGCTGGCGGTTCAAACCCACTAGCCGCTCCTCGGAAGGAAGGTTGGGCAATCCTACTTCCGTAGTGATACTGCCTCGGAAACCCAAGGAGGGGTTGCTATGAGTCAGGGCCAACTTGACGGCACATAACAACAACAACAACAACAACATTGAAGATGAGCCTCTTAGATTGGAAGGCACTCAAAATACATAGTGACCACCACAACGGACTGGAGCACACCAAGGATCATAAAGATGGCACAGGACTGGGCAATATTTTCTTGTTCTCGTACATGGGGTCACATGTATTAATGCTCAATGACATTTAACAACAACAACTTTTTGGTAAAGCATTTCACTTCTCTTTTCCTCATTTCTCTGTGCCTTCCCTATGATCCTTCTGGCTCAGGCATTAGGGGCCTTAAACCTTCTCACACTGGCCCCAAATCATGCCCTTATTCACAGCCCCTAGAAAAACAAAACAAAAATGCAAGATGGATTCAGAAGAGGACGCAGAACAAGGAATATCATAGCTGTTGTCAGATGGATCTTGACTCAAGGCAAAGAATACCAGAAAGATGTTTACTTGTGTTTTATTGACTATGCAAAGGAATTTGATTGTGTGGATTATGACAAATTATGGACAACATTGAGAAGAATGGGAATTCCCGAACACTTGATTATACTCATGAGAAACCTGTACCTTGACCAGGAGGCTGTCATTCAAATGGAACAAGGGGACACTACATGGTTTAAAAAAAAGAAGGGAGTGTGTCAGGGTTGTATCCTTTCTCCACACTTATTCAATCTATATGCTGAGCAAATAATCAGAGAAGCTGGACTATACGAAGAAAAATGTGGCATTAGGATTGGAGGAAGAATCATTAACAACCTGGGATATGCAGATGATACAACTTTGCTTGCTGAAAGTGAGGATGACTTGAGGCACTTACTGATGAAGTTGAAGAATACAGTCTGCAATATGGATTACGTCTCAATATAAAGAAAACAAAAATCTTCACAAGTGGACCAATGAGCAGCATCACAATAATGGAGAGAAGACTGAGGTTGTCAAAGAATTCACGTTGCTTGGTTCTACAATCGATGCCAATGGAAGCACCAGGCAGGACATTAGAAGATGTGTAGCATTGGGAAGGTCAACTGCGAAGGAACTGTTTCAAGTGCTGAAGAGCAAGGATGTCTCCTTGAGGACTAAGGTGTGCCTGACACAAGCCATGATATTTCCAATCACCTCGTATGCATGTGAGAGCTGGACAATGAATAAGGAAGACCGAAGAAGAGTTGATGCTTTTGAGTTGTGGTGCTGGCGAAGAATACTGAAAGTACCATGGACTGCTAAAAGAACTAACAGATCTGTCCTGGAGGAAATGCAGCCAAAATGCTCCTTGGAAGCGAGAATGGCCAGACTTCATCTCACTTATTTTGGTCATGTTGTCAGAAGGGACCATTCCCTGGAGAAGGATGTCAAGCTTGGTAGGGTGTAGGGTCAACAAAAGAGGGGGAGGCCTTCAACGAGATGGATTGACACGGTGGCTGTGATGATGGGCTCAAGTATAGCAGGGATTGTGGGGCTGGCGCGGGATTGGGCAGTGTTTCATTCTACTGTGTGTGGGGTCGCTATGAGTTGGAAACAACTTGACAGCACCTAACAACAACAACAAGGAAAACAAAATCCCCTATATCTTGGAGATCTGTTTAACCTACAAAATGTTAGAAGGTGATAAAGTCTTCCAGGGGGTATATGCATTTTTAAAAGACTTAAAGCCAAAGAAAATAATTTCTAACCATAGAACCTTGGGCAATTTTGAGAGGCAGGATGTTTATATAAGGAAACCAGTAAACAAATGTCTGCAAACCATTCTGCCGTGCTGGACTCTGAAGTTGCTTTTAAACAAAACAAAACAAAACACTCTTTACAAATGCAGTTTTGGAGAAAATAAGGTAGAGAAATAAAACAACTAGCTTTTTTTTGGCGGGGGAGGGAAGAGTATAATTTCTTCTTCTTCTTTTTTTTAATAGGCAACCATATGGTGAATTTCAAAAGAGGATGGGTGGATGACTATAGAGTCATACAGCTAACAGTATCCAGATAGGAAGAAAGAAACAAAAGAAAAATCACTGGGGAAAATAATTCTAAAGCTATTATTACTTTACCATCTCATCTGTTTTGCTTTAGAAAGGGAAGGGTCATATATTTAAACAGATTTTTTTGGAATATCAGCCAGAGGGCAGAAAGCCTTGTGCAGGCCTCTTCTGGGTAATAATTAAAACTGAAAGTAGGAGGTAAAGGTCTCCTCTCTGATAAGAAAAAGAGGTGGGGATGGCTTTGATCAGAGCTTCTGTCTTCTTGGTGCCATAGCAGTTCAGGAAGTGCTGGGAACACACAGACACCCCTAGAACAGAATGTTTCCAACCAGAAGAAGATTAATTCAAGGTAGCTGCAACCTACCTAGGGAACTGTTGCTGTTGTTAGGTGCCAGCAAGTAGATCCTGACTCACAGTAACCCTAAGTGACACAGTACAAATGCCCCATAGGGTTTCTATAATGTTTAAAAAAACATTTTTAAAATTTAAAATTCACTTTAACAAGAGATTAACCAATCAGTATTTATATATTTGTTTAAATCTTGCTTCCGATGGTATTGATTCTTAAGTTAGTATACAGACCAAAAAAAAAAAAAACCAAACTCACTGCCATGGAGTCAGATCCGACTCATAGTGACCCCTCCTTGGTTTCCGAGGCAGTATCACTATGGAAGTAGATTGCTCAATCTTTCTTCCAAGGAGTGGCTGGTGGGTGTGAACCACCAGCATTCTGGTGAGCAGTGAAGTGCCTTAGACACTATGCCACCAGAGCTCCCTAGTATACAGAAGTAGAGTTTAATTGACAGCTATATGCCTATAATTTTTTTTTTAAATTGTAGTTTGGGTGAACGTTTACAGAGCAAATTAATTTTCCATTCAATAATTTATGCACATTTTATTTCATGACTTTGATTACAATCCCCTTAGTGTAACAGCATTCCCTTCACTTCCTCCCTGGGTTCCCCATTTCCATTGATCCTTCTTTCCTGCTCCATCCTGCCTTCTGAGCTTTGTTTGTGGGCATATGCTGTCCTTTTGGTCTCCTATGGTTGGATAGTGTCCTGAGGAGGACATTGCTCCCTTCTGTTATTACTCACTTTATAGGCCTTTCTATCATTTGGCTGAAAGCAGATCACCAGGCTAGGTTCAGTTCCAGGCCTGAAGGGTATCTAACGGCCACAGTCTCAGGGGTTTTACTAGTCTCCTTCAGACAAGTAAGTCTGGCCTTTTTCACATTTTTAACTTTTGTTTTACACTTTTTTTTTTCTTCTCCCTCTCTGTCCAGGGCTTTCTATTGTGATCCTAATCAGAACAGTGGTACCATCTAGTTCTTCTGGTCTCCAGGTAGTAGAGGTTGTGGTTTGTGAGGTCATTAGTCCTCTAGACTAATTGTTTCCTTGAATCTTTGCTTTTGTTCACTCTTTGCTCTGGATGAGGAGAGATCAATAGCTGCATCATAGATGGCCACTCACAAGCTTTCAAGACCCTAGTTGCTATTCACTGAAGTAGGATGTAGAACATTGTCTTTGTGGGCTATGCTCCTATAAAGGAACCCTTTCATCCCGAACCATTTTATTTGTGAGAAAGAAAGCGCTGTGCACCAGACCCTCTCTCAATCTCCAGGGATCATGTGTGGTAGATACAAACACAGTACATTGAAGGTAAGTGTATAAAGTGTCCCCTCCGGTCATTAGAATCTGTCTTACCTACTATTTTTTTTTATTATTATTATTGTGATTTGGGTAAAGATTTACAGAGCAAATTCACTTTCCATACAGCAGTTTATATATACTTTGTCTTATGACATTGACCACAGTTTACCACAATGCAACAGCTCCCCTTCCACTTCCTCCCCATAGTT
>NW_006921645.1:12360933-12372551 GCF_000298275.1 Orycteropus afer afer | reverse complement strand
AAAAAAAAAAAAAATCAGTGTGTCCAATGACAAGATGTCAGTGGTTTCCTCCAACTTCAAAAATTCTACCAATGGTCAGACCTTTCCCCACTCCCTTGCCACTCCTGCCACTCTCTCATTCTACTCAACAGCAGGGTCTCCTTGCATGCCTTGCCTCGGGCCCCTACACTCAATGCTCCTTCTGTCTGGAAAGTTCTTCCCTGTATTCACCAGCCTCCCATTCTCAACTCAGATGTCACCTAACTGGGGAGAACTTCCCTAGCAACTACAAAGAAAACCCAAAACCACAGCCACCAAGTTGATTCCAATTCATAGCGACCCTATAGGACAGAATAGAACTAGAGTTTCCTAGGCTGTAATCTTTATAGAAGCAGATTACCACATCTTTCTCCCATGGAGCAGCTGGTGGGTTTGAACCACCAGCCTTTCGGTTAGCAGCCAAGTACTTAACCACTGTGCCCCCAGGACTCCTTTTCTTGGCCAGTATTCCTCTTCAATTCTCTGATTTATTCCTTTTCATGGCATTTTATCAGCTGATATGCCTAATATTTGTCTACTGTCTCTCTACCCCCACTTGAAGATAAGCTCTTTGAGGTCTGTATCTGTTTGTCTCTGCTGTATCCCAGGGCCTAGGGGGCATTCGTTGGTGGTTCAGTGGTAGAATTCTTGCCTTCTGTGCAGGGGTCCCTGGTTCAGTTCTGGCCAATGTACTTTATGGGCAGCTACCACTCATCTGTCAGTGGATGTTTGTGTGTTGTTACACTGCTGAACAGGTTTCAGTGGAGCTTCCAGACCAAGATGGTCAGAGAGCAGACCTCACAGCTGCTGGCAGCCTCCACCTGACCTGCCAGATCTGTGTCCCCATGACTTCTGCATGCGAGACTCTTTTTCTCCTTTGCTCTCCTCACCTGATCCTATTTATTTGACTCATCTCTCCCCTTGATTAGAGCTACCTACTACTCGGGGCAATTGATAGTCTGAAACAAACAAATATCTCAAAAACTAAACATGCTTTTCAACATCTAGGCTTCTTTCCCCAAAATCCTTCATGACTAACCCAGCATCAGAGTCCCTGGGGTGGTGCAAATGGTTAATGTGCTTGGCTGCTAATCACGAGGATGGAGGTTGGAGTTAACTCAGAGGTATCTCAAAAAAAAAGGTCTGGTGATCTACTTCTGAAAAAAATCAGCCATTGAAAACCTCATGGAGTACAGTTCTACTCTGATACATATGAGGTTCCCATGAGTTAGAATTGACTCCATGGCAACTGGTTACTCCAGCAGCATCTGCCAGGCTTCATGAGATGCAATATTAATTCCTTTGGGTTCCCAGTTCTCCTTCATCACTGCCCAGGCTCCCTCGTGCTAATCTCTAGTGTCTGATTGCCACCTGCTCTGTGCTAAGCACTAGGCCAACTATTTTGCAAATATTTCATATACTCTACTCATAACAACTCCAAAGGTATGTTCCATTTCTAGCATTCTACAGATAAGAAAACAGATCAGAGAGGTTAGGTGTCCTGCTCAAGGTCACACAGTTCACATTTGCTTCCCTGTCATTTAGCTCCCCCAAATATTCCCTCACTTTCCCAAAAATATATCTTCACCAATTTCTTAAGTCTATCCCGTGCTCACCTTTGCCACATCCACTGTGCTAGAACACTTCCGCAACACCTGACACCTGGTTCTTGTAAACACCACTTGGCCAGTCTCCTTGCTCCAAATTATTCTACATGTAATTTTGTGGTAAAGCTTTGCTTTGTTTAATTCTCCCAGCAGCGAAGCAGTGAGAGTGGTGCCCCCACTATATTACTTGTAAACTTCACTTTAGTCATCAACAAGGAATGCCCCTAAAGGTGGGGTATGGTTATTCCTGTGCTCATGTCCTCTCTCCATTGAAGGGGTGGGGGGGTTTCTCATCCTGCTCTGTCCTCAAAACAACTCACGTCAGGGGCCTCACCAAGATCCTGTTGAGGGGAGGTCTGGAGCTCTGAAAAAGAGCAGACTGAGGTTCCATTCTAATGTGGATAGGAGGGTGTTTGGGTATCAGGGATTGTGCAGAAGCTGAGGACAGCAAAGGGGCAGGCCACAGACCTGGGGGCCATGAAATCACTGTGCAGGGGGGCAGGCAGATCCTGACACCCACTGAGTGCCCCTGGAAGGTTCATTAATAACATCCTCCAATCCAGCTATTACTATGTACTCTGTCACTCCATTACCTCAACTTCTGCATATTGTCTGCACCATATCATTTTATTCAATCACCTACTGCTGCTTGCTAAGGTAAACTATTTCAGTGACTCATGGTTTTATTTTTTTCCCCCCAGATATACTGTAAATTTTTCAGGTCTCCTTTTCTTCTGACCAGGGTACAGTCTCCTGAGCCCAGCAGGACTTAAAAAAAAGCTGGCGTGATGGGTGACTTCACCTGCCTTTTGTCCCTGGGGGACCCAGGGAGGTCAACTGCCCTGTTAGCCCTCAGTTTCCTTTTTACAAACATCAGCACCAAGAAAAATGCCTTCCTGCTCAAAACAGTTCATATTTATTTTCTTAGCTTTACAATCCCCTTGTAAAGGCAAGGGTTGGACTTGGTCATCCCTTTCACCAAAGCAAAATGAATTGTTTTTAAACAATTTACAATAAAATTTAATCCAGAGCAATGGCACAGACAACTTTTTCAAATGAATTGGAGGAAACTGTACAAAGTTCAGAGAGCAGTGTGTCCGACTCCAGTGCCTCCCATGAGCACCAGGCCCTGTGTTCAGCTGATGTTAACTGAACCCTAACAATGTGCAGAATACTTGCTGGGTGGTATGAGGAAGAAGATGATGTTTAAAATATATAGGTTCTGCCATCAAGGAACTTACTTTCTAGTTGGGAACTGGCAACCACATCCATTTAAAGTTGATGACGTGCCATAATAAGACTAAGGAATCCATAAAACTGAAGAAACTACCGAACTGAGTCAATCCAGGAGGACTTCCTGGAAGAGGTGAGACCTGCACTCGATTGCTACTGATGAAGGTAGCTAGTAAGTACTGGTGAGTCTGCAAAAGAAAAAAATCCCCAACCCTTCAAAAGGGAAAATTTAAGAACACTTAAAAAGCCCCTTCTCTTCTTTTTTCCTTTTTCTGATTTTAAAAAGGAATATATGCTCATGCATATAAAGCCTATAAAATATGAAAAAATAAAATGAATATAAACATGTATAATCACATTATTCAGAGATAAATATTAAAATTTTAGTGTATTTGTTCTAATACTTGTGTATTTATGAATCTTTTTTAAATACATGCATAAAACTGGGATCAAAATATGTCTTAGGCTTGGTTCTCTAGAGAAACAAAACCAGGAAAGTATATATACCATTATAATTATCTCTCTCTCACTCTATGTGTGTGTGTGTGTGTGTGTGTATACTTACCAAAAAAAAAATGCCTTCCTGCTCAAAACAGTTCATATTTATTTTCTTAGCTTTACAATCCCCTTGTAAATGCAAGGGTTGGACTTGGTCATTCCTTTCACCAAAGCAACATGAATTGTTTTTAAACAATTTACAATAAAATTTAATCCAGGGCAATGGCACAGACAACTTTTTCAAATGAATTGGAGGAAACTGTACAAAGTTCAGAGAGCAGTGTGTCTGACTCAAGTGCCTTGATTTACAGATGACACCAGCCTAAGCCCTTAGCCAATGCGTTGACTAATGTAGACTCAATGGCCGATGCCTCTGCCCTTGTTGTTGTTGGGTACTTTCAAGTTGATTCTGACTCATAGCAACCCTATAGGACAGAGAAGAGTTGCTCCATTGGGTTTCCCAGACTGTAATCTTTAATAATTAAAAATAATTAAAAAATGGTTACTGCAGCACATTGACAATGAACTACTAGAAATTCAGGCCAGGTTCAGAAGAGGATGTGGAACAAGGGATATCATTGCTGATGTCAGATGGATCTTAGCTGAAAGCACAGACACTAGAGAAAGATGTTTACCTATGGTTTATTGACTATGCAAAAGCATATGACTGTGTGGATCATAATAAATTATGGATAACATTGTGAAAAATACACATACACACACACACACACACATACCAGAGTGAGAGAGAGAGAAATTTATCTCAAGGAAATGGCTCACATCCTTGTAGAAGGTGGCAAGTCTCAAGTCTGTGGCTCAGGTGTCCAGCTGCTGGGTTCTCCTGACTCACATAGCTGCAGGGGCTGACGAACATAAGATCAGCAAGTCAGATGGCAAGCTGCTGCCTCATGGGCTATGGAGGATGACAAACCCCAAGACTGGCAGGTAAGATGGCAGGCTGCTGGCTCACAGGCTGAGGAAGTTGATGAAGCTCAAGAGTGTGGAGTCAGATGATGACAAGCCAGATGCAGGATCCAGAGCAATTGAGTGAGATCTGCCAGAGCATCCATGTATATGCAGTACAGGCCAAACCCCTGAGCTAACTCACCTTACAAGTGATTGGCTGATCACATCATGGAAGATGATTATATCATTATACAACTGCCAAACTACATCATTATGAAACTACCAAACCACTGAGAACCATGGCTCAGCCAAGTTGACATACAACCTTAACCATCACATATGGTATAGTGTTAAAGCTGGTTTCTTATTGTATTGTGAGCATCTATCTGCTTATTAAGTAGTTTCCAAATTTCATTTTAATGGCTACGTACTATTCTATCTTTTCACCAGATCCTGATTTCAGTTTAATCATTCTCCGTTGTTGTTTTCAATTGTTCATTATTCCGAGTGATGCAGCAATTCACCCTCAGTAATTAAAGCCAAGAGTCATACAGGGAGAGTTTGGTTCATTTTACTGGTGATAAGGACATCAAATGGAGCCTATGGCTCAGAGCTCCTAACGCAGCAGAGAGACGTGAGACGTGCCTCATGTGGTGTGGGGAAGGCCCAGGTTTAAAGAGACCAAGAGGAGGTGCTGACAAAAATAAATTTGAGGAAGATGACAGAGTCTGAGTTTCCAGACAGCTCTTATTTGAAGTGGAATTGAACAGCAGCTTTATTCTCCCTGGGGAGATGGTTTGGGCAAAACCTTGTCTGGATTCACAGACAAACCAATAGCTGTCAGTAGCCTGATCTTGGAGAGCTCCCTGAGCTTTCTGACAGTCTTGGGTAATCTGATTGCCACATTAATTGAAGATGGGGATTTAAAAGGAGAGAAACATGTCCAATTGATCTAATGTCAGATCTTCAATTATTTACCTATTACAGGTTTTCTGAAGCTTTGGTATCATTCTTTAAGCAGATAACAGATGAAAATAAAAAGAATATTTTTCCAATCCCTGTCTCTTGAGACCATCAATAGCAGGAGAGATTTACCAAAACCATTTTCAGAAGCCAGACAGCCTGGCTTCACATCCAAGTTCCAGTGTGCACGAGCTGTGTAAACTTAGGCAAGCTCTCTGCACCTCAGGCTACTCATCTGCAAAACAGGAACAACGGGACCTGTTCATAAGGTTATGGCAAAATTACAAATAGAATTCTTACAGTTGTTCACGGCACACAACAAACACTCAATGACTTCATTATCCCCATCGTCATTATCAGTATTGCTATGACAATTACTATTAAAATCTCTTTCCCAACTAAGGAGAAAGAAGGCAAGGTAGCATGAAATAGTATGTCAGAGCAAGAACAGCCCTTAACCTGTAAAATGTAGTCTACCTCAGCTCCTCTATATAATATTTTATGGATAGTTTTAATACATGATTCCCTTTAGCTTTACACAATGTTAGGATAAATCAAACTACTTCCAGAGAAGGTATTTGATGGCTACCACCAATCTTTTTTTGTGGGTAATGCCAAAGATAATAGCTAACATAATCTGAAGAAAAAAAAACTTATTAAATATCATGTGGAAGTACAGATTTTCCACTAAGTGTTTTCCCTTAAATTTGCATTAGGACGCCCCTTCATCAATGACTGCATCTACTCACCACTGGGATTACCATGCTCCAGATAACTAAACAGATCTATCTCCTCTCCTCAATTAAAATTCCAAGGGGAGAGAGAAAGGAAAAAAAAAAAAGGGAATGGCCCTTAAAATCTTTCATCCTTATTTAATTCTTGGAGCATGAAGCACAAACAGCTGTTAAGAAATCTAAATCCAAATAGTGGTCACCAGGTGTGGGAGGGAGGGGAAAGGGGGAGTCACTGCTTAGGGGACATTGAGATTCTGTTAATGGTGGTAGAATAATTTGGATGGTTGTACATGATGAACATGATGTATGTAATCAAGCCACTAAATTGCACATGTAAAGATTTTTGAATTGGGAAAAAAACAACAACAAAGAAATCTAAATCCAGTCATACACACTATCATCTCTGGAAGGCCCATAGGCTCCCTCTGGAAACGTAAGTAAAGCACCATCACCATGATCACCAATAGCAGCTCACATTTTTTGAGATGGTGTGTGCCACGCACTCTGCTAAGTTTTCACCTGAATTATTTCATTTAAACTTTACAACAAGCTTGTAAGGTTGATATGGTCACTCTTGACATGCAGATGACACCAGCCTAGGCCCTTAGCCAATGCGTTGACTGACGTAGATTCAATGGCCGATGCCGATGCCCTTGTTGTTGTTGGGTACTTTCAAGTTGATTCTGACTCACAGCAACCCTATAGGACAGAGAAGAACTGCTCCATTGGGTTTCCCAGGCTGTGTAATCTTTAATAATTAAAAATAATTAAAAAATGGTTACTGCAGCACATTGACAGTGAACTACTAGAAATTCAGGCCAGGTTCAGAAGAGGATGTGGAACAAGGGATATCATGGCTGATGTCAGATGGATCTTAGCTGAAAGCACAGAACACCAGAAAGATGGTTACCTATGTTTTATTGACTATGTGAAACCATGTGACTGTGTGTATCATAATAAATTATGGATAACATTGTGAAGCATAAGAATCACAAAACACTTAATTACACTCAAGTGGAACATGCACATAGACTAAAGAGCAGTCATTCAAACCATACTACATGGTTTAAAATCAGGAAAGGTATGCATCAAGGTTGTATCCTTTCACTATACTTATTCAGTCTGTATTCTGAGCAAATAGTCTGAGAAGCTGGACTATGAAGAAGAATGTGTTATCAGGATTAGAGGAAGATTCATTAACTTTTTGCCATATGCAGATGTCACAGCCTTGCTTGCTGAAAGTGAAGTGGATTGAAGCACTTTCTGATAAAGTTGTAGACTATAGCCTTCAGTATGAATTACACCTCAACATAAAAAAGACAAAAAATCCTCACAACTGGACAAATAAGCAGCATCAGGATAAAGAGAGAAAGGACTGAAGTTGTGAAGGATTTTAGTTTTCTTGGATCCACAATCAATGCCCATGGAAGCAGCAGTCAAAAAATCAAATGACATATTGTATTGGGGAAATCTGACCTCCGTGAAGTGCTAAAAAGTAAAGACGTCACTTTGAGGCCTAAGGTGCACCTGACTCAAGCCATAGTATTTTCAGTCACCTCATATGCATGTGAAAGCTGGACAATGAATAAGGAAGACCAAAGAAGAATTGATGCATTTAACTTATGGTGTTGATGAAGAATATTGACTATACCTTGGATTGCCAAAAGAGTGAACAGATCTCTCTTGGAAGAAGAATAGCCAGAATGCTCCTTAGAAGAGAGGATGGCAAGATTTCATCTCATGTACTTTGGACATGTCATCAGGAGGGACCAGTCTATGGAGGAGGAGATCATACATAGTAGAGGGCCAGTGAAAAAGAAGGATGACATGGATTAACATAGTGGCTGCAACAAGGGGCTCAAACAGCAATGATTGTGAGGAGGCTGCAGGACCAGGCAGTGTTTCATTCTTTTGTATGTAGGTTTGCTACGAGTCAGAACTGACTTGATGGCACCGAACAACAACAGTCTTTACTGGAGCAAACAGCCAAGTCTTTTCTCCTGCAGAACTGCTAGTGGGTTCAAATTATTGACCTTTTGGTTAGCAGCTAAACACTTAACCACTGCACCAACAGGGTTTCTTTAATACCTTATATTTTTGATAGATAAAAATAGAAATGACAATATATTCAACAGGAACATGGAACATATAATCAGGATCATACTAATTAAATGTTACACACAGAGAGCAGGATTACTGAGGTGATAGTGAGGGGATAGGAAGTGCCCGAGGAAACTAATTTTGAACATTATTTAAAAGAGAAGGATTCCATTGTTTTGTGAGAAAAAGATGGCTCCCTATGTAAGGATAGGGTGGAAAGAAAATACTGACATTTCCTGAGTGCCTATTATGTACCTAACTTAAGCACTTTACACTAAAAAAATAAATAAGTAATCACAGGAGATTAGTATTCTCACCCTTCAAATGAAAGATCCAGAGCTCAGAGAGGTTAGTTTGCCTGAGATCACACAGGGAACATATAACAGAGCCAGGATCACAGCTGTCTGATGTCAGAGCAGTGGTGTGGATGAAGATGTGAAGTGAGAGTAAATATGACAGACAAGGGAGTATGAAGAAAATATGCTCAACTAGAAAAGGACAAGTTCTAGGATTTTTTTTTTTTTTTACTTTTATTGTGGTGAAAATATATACAACAAAACATTCACCAACATGACAACTTCCACATTTACAGCTCAGGGACACTGATGACATTTTTCATGTTGTGCCACCATCATGCTATCCTTTTCCAAAATAGTCCACACCATTAGCATAAACTCAGTGCCCTGTGAACAAAAACTTCCCCTTTCCTGCTAGGCTGTACTATTTTTAAAAAGTGTACATAACTGATGAAGTCTGAACTGGCTCTGTGGATTGTAACAACATCAAGTTTTTGGTATGGTTATACAAAGAGACTTACTTGGTTGCTCAGTAGTCAAAGCACTCAGCTGCTAACTGAAAGGTTGGAAGTATGAACCCACTAGTGGCTCTGTGGGAGAGAGATGTGGCAGTCTGCTTCCATAATAATTATATCCTTGGAAAGAAACTCTATGGGGCAGCTCTACGCTGTCCTACAGAGTCACTATGAGTCGGAATCAACTCGATAGCAATGAGTTTTGTTTTGTTTCTTTAATAGTTATACAGTCTCTGAATGGTATAAAACATGCTTGGCTGTTAACTCAAAAGTTGGAAGCTTAAGTCCACCCAAACGTGCCCTGGAAGAATGGCCTGGTGGTGTACTTCTGAAACAACCAGCCACTGAAAACTCTGCGGAACACAGGTCAACTGTGACACACACGTGGCTCCCACAAGTCGAATCAACTCTAAGACAAACGGTTTCGGTTTTGCTTTGTTTTGTTTTATAGTTTCTAAGATGGTAACATTGGGGAAGGTTGAGTGAAGAGTGCAGGGGACCTCACAGTAAATTTCCTTGCAACTTCCTGTGAATCTATAAGTACTTTAAAGTAAAAAGCTGGGGGGAAAGTTTGCATATATTGAAGGCAAAGACATTTCCTTTGCAAGGAGGTGGTAACTGGGGGAGGGTCTTGATGCAGGAGTCTGATCTGCTTACTGGACACCACAGCAGCCAGCATCAATCATGGCACAGCCTTTCCCACCACCCCTCGGAGTGACCAACAACCCCACACTAGATTGGCTAATACTGAAGGCAGAATAAGATTTGCCAGTACATACATGGTGTACCCAAGATGGCCCTCACTGTGCCAGAGCTATGTGGGGATATAAAGCACTAAACACATGTCTGGCTTTCAGAGCTCTTATAGTCTAGTTGGAAAGAAAAGACATAATCAGGGAATAAACTGTAAGTCAGCCTCGGTGTACTGGTATTCCTCACAGAATGTTATATGTACTACCTATTGCCATCAAGTTGATTCTAACTCACAGTGACCCTACAGGACCGAGGAGAACTGCCCCCATAGGGTTTCCAAGGCTATAATCTTTAAGGAAGCAAACTGCTATATCTTTCTCTCACAGAGCAGCTGGAGGGGAGGGGGGTTTGAACTGCCACCTACCTTTAGTTAGCAGCCAGGATGCTGCTTTTGTGGTACGCAGGGTGTGTGTGTGGGGAACACCCAAATTCACTGCCATCGAGTTGGATCCAACTCATAGCAACCCCTCCTTGGGTTTCTGAGCCAGTATCTCTATGGAAGTAGATCGGCCAATCTTCCTTCCGAGGAATGGCTGGTGGGTTTGAACTGCCAGACTCCTGGTTAGCAGTCAGATGCCTTAGGCATTAAGCCAACCAGAGCTTCTGTGGTACAGTGACTCTTAAAAACTCTATGAAGCACAATTCTACTCCAATACACAGGGGTCAATGGAGTCAGAATCAACTCCATGACAAATGCCTTGGCTTTTGTTCGTTTTTTGTTGTAGTAACTCTAATTAGGGAGCATGCTCCTGAGGCTGAGTTGGTTAAGGAAGACTGCACAGGAAGCAGAATTTAGGCAGATCCTTAAAGGACATGGGGCTAGAAGTAAAAGGGAGGAGGTAGAGCAATCGGGGCAAGAGAAATTGTTCAGCACAGGGACACAGGCAGGAGTGGTTTTGGAACCCAAGCTTGTCTAGGAGATCCCTGAAGGCTACTGGCACCAATTCCCACTGTAGAGTGGACATTAAGTGAAACTGTTGAATAGCTTCGATGATATTCACAGAAAACAAGTTTTAAAGAATGATTCTCAGTATGGTCCCTCCAAACAAGAACTGTAAAAACACTGCACACAATTTTGTATTTCATAGCATGAAAAGAACAGGGACTTTAGAATTAAACAAAACTGGGATTATGAGCTATGTAACCTCGGACAAGTCACCGAGCCCTCTCTTGGTTTCCTTATTTGTGGGAGCTGAGTAAGCTAGTATACAGTAGGTGCTACATAAATGTGAGCTGCCTGGTTCCTTTTCTCCTGTTTCCTAAGCATTTTCCTATTGTTGGGTTATCAGCATAATTATCATTCTTAATGTGTATTTAAAATTCCAGTGAGAATATCCACAATCATGCTGAGCGTTTTCCATACAATTTGACATTTACATTGTTTATATTTCCATGCTATTAAAAGTACTGTTGGAACAAATGTCTGCAGTACAGCTTTTTTCATTTTCTCAATTATTTCCTTAGGATGAATTTCCAGAAATCAGGTCAAAAGGTATGAATATTTTTAAGACTGAAGAATTTGAATTGTCTATTCAGTGACAGGAAATGGTTGTGTGTAGCTGGAGAGGAGGTTGCAAGCAGAGGCCTTGAGTCCTAAGGCTGGGCGGTAAGGAACTCAGCCTTCACCCGGTCTTTATCCTGTCAGTGAGAGGGAGTCATTTGAAGGTTTCTGATAAGGAGATGTGAGAGAATGAAGGCTGTGTATGAGGAAGAGTAATCAGTAATTTGGCTACACTATCTGGTCAGGGGCGGATTCCCCAATAAACAGGGTAAGCAGGTTGACTTGTGCTTGCTTATTCATCTGAACAATTTCACTTTTTCATTACCACATCAAAGATTCTGGTTCTCCTTTTGTATATACAGTACTGAGTTGTCAGTGAAAGCAAACATGGGTATAGGGACGGATAGATAGGTGAACAAGCTAAACAATTAGGTATGTCTAAATGGAGAGTGTATCCAAGATCATATATGGGGTTGGCAGACAATGGGCCTATA
>NW_006921645.1:12341461-12359873 GCF_000298275.1 Orycteropus afer afer | reverse complement strand
AAAAAAAAAAAAAAAAAAGATTCTAGGTAAGACTGCATCTGTCTCTCTCCTAACTCCACAGCACCTTCCTAGAAAATCAAAGTCCCTTTTCAAATTTACAGTTCCTGACAGGGATGGAGTATCCCATAAGCAAGGTAAGCACGGGATTACTTGTGCTTACTTACTAGTCTGTAGTGAACTATTTCACATGGGTTTCACCACAAAACATGTGAAATTGTTCACTACAGATTAGTAAGTAAGCACAAGTAAGCTCGTGTTTACCTTGCTTATTGGGTAACCAACCCCGTATCTAGTTGAATTTGAAGTTTAGAGAGGGAGCGAACGAGAGAAAGGAGGGAGGTCATTAGGAGAATGAGCAGGAACCAAGGCTGGCAAAGAGCACATGGGCCAACCCTTGAGTAAGAACAGCCCTCAAGCCATGACTGATGGCACAGAGAGGGATGAAGCAGTCAAAAGCCTGGGACCAGTGACACAAACAGGAATTCCCAACCCCAACCATGTTTCAGCAGCCGCATGGTCCTGGAAACTTCATGAGAGACATCCCACCACCATGGAATGACCGTTCCCAGATTACATCACAGAGGGATATGTGAGGTATGACATGAGCCAAGAGAAGGCAGATTGGGATCAGAGTTTGCAAACTTCCCAGTGAAGCCAATGCATTGCACAGCTGATTAAAAATGCAGAGGGGAAAACAATGGAGAGAAATAGAAATCTATTTTCTAGATTTCCACTAATCATAGTCACAGGACACGTCTCCCATGATGTTTGTAAACAAAGGAACTCAGTTAAACTGAGCCAGCTGGCTGAGATGTATTTCAATAATTTAAGTGCAAACGTCATTGGCATAATTTTGAAGACTAGGTAACAATGTGGAAAAATTCCTAGGACAGAATATTTAATGAGAAAAGTATATACTAAACTGTAGCCACAGTATGGCCAAAATGATGATGATTATAATTAAATTAGAACGGAAACTAAGGAGAAACCCGGTTGCTTTGTTACAGTATCCACCCATGGTGGATTTTCTCCTTTGCTGTTTTTGGTTCCATTGACCTTCTACAAATTGTTGCAATTTGTTTCTCAAATCGCATATTCAAATATCCTTTAACAGCTTCTCAGTGAGCCTGATTGGAAGGTTCGTCCTCTGAGCCTCTGCTTCCCTTATCTGTTCCCATTTTCACTCCTTTCTTCTTCAGTTCTTTGTTGGGGCAGGGTCTATCTCTGCCAAAAGCTTTCCACTCCTGGTTACTGGGAGGAGTATTTCTCACTTAAAGAATGTTACCTGCTGTTCAAATAGCCCTGGTGGCACAGTGGTTAAGCACTTACTGCTAAGAGAAAGGTTGGAAGTTTGAATTCATCAGCCGCTCTACAGGAGAAAGATTTAGCAGTCTGCTTCCATGAAGATTACAGCCTTGGGAACCCTGTGGGACATTTCTACTGTGTCCCACAGAGTCACTATAAGCCAGAATTGACTCAACGGCAATGGGTTTGGCTAGTTTTTTTTTTTCGGATCTTATGTTTGGAGTCTCTGGGTGTTGCAACAGTTAGTGTGCTCAGCTGTTAACCAAAAGATTGCAGGTTCAATTCATCCAAGGTGCCTCAGAAGAAAGGCCTGGCAATCTACATCCAAAAAATTCAGCCACTGAAAACCTATGAGGCACAATTCTACTCTGACACACAAGGGGTCGTCACGAATTAGAACCAACTGGTTATTATACCAGTGATCATGAAGATGGCACAAGACTGGATGATGTTTTGCCCTTTTTATATAAAGTTGCCCTAAGTCCAGAGCTGACTTGACATATCTAACAGCAATAACCTACTGTTCACTGCCATCCTCCTCAATCTCCTATCTTATCCCAGTTTGGCCACCACTAACTCTTTGTTGTTGTTGTTATTATGTGCTGTCAAGTCGGACCCAATTCATAGTGACCCCTCCTTGGGTTTCTGAGGCAGTATCACTATGGAAGTAGATTGCCCAACCTTTCTTCCGAGAAGTGGCTGGTGGGTTTGAACTGCAAGCCTTCTGGTTAGCAGTCGAGTGCCTTATTTTATTTCCATGTGCTCAGGGTAAAATAAACAAATAAATAAATCTTTGGATAAGAGACATTGTCACCACCAGAAATAGGCAATAGCTTCTCTTCCAATGTGTTTCTCTTTTCTACTTTAGTTTGCACTGGCTTCCCTGCCATCCCCAAGGACTAAATCTCCTCTGCCTTGTTTTAGACCGTGACTCTGATGCAAGACTGTGCAGAGAGTTTTTGTTTTATTCACTGATCAACACCTAATACTCAAACGCTAGCAAATAAATGAGCCTTTAATTATCTTATACTTTGTTGCTGCTATTCTTGTGCCCCAAGATGGGTATAATGAGAATAGTTAGAGAAACTAACTAAAAATGGGGCACTGAGCCTTCTAGATTTTTCTAAGTCTGCTTTTATTTAACATGGCTTGTAGATGAAGGCTGTCTGTGTATGTCATCTACAGATTGTTATTAATGTCTCAGTATTTTCAGAGCCCATCACAGCCTGCTTGATAAAAATCTAGGTTTCTGCCTTTCAGCATGGGGAGTGAGAAGAGAGAGATCAGAGTAGAACACGGCTGCCAGCTTCTGACAAAAAAAAAATCACAGCTCCACGGCAGCGTCTAGGACACAAGCTCACATTGCCTATGATTCTGACCCTGCCTCACAGGTCTCCAGTAATTGGGGCCAGGAGAACCCAGGAGTGGGAGAACCAGGGGTGGGATATGGATATTCTTCCTCCTCTTGGCTCAGAAATTCCATTTCTCAGTACTTGCAGCTGCTCATCTGCACAGGGAAGGAGGGAAGAGATGGATTTGGTGGTTTTGTTTGGAAACAACCTGAATGTTCACCAATAGGGGATGGGCTAAATAAACAAGGGAACATCTGTGCAGTGGACTGCACAGCAGCTGAGCACGAGTAAAGCAGAGCTATGTGCACAGCCCAGGAAAGCTCTCCAAAACGTTGTTGTTGTTGGGTGCCATCAAGTCCGTCTCAACCCATAGCGACCTCATGTGATAGAGCAGAACTGCCCCACGGGGTTTTCTAGGCTGTAATCTTAATGACAGCAGATCACCAGCTCTTTCTTTCACAGAGCCACTAGATGGGTTCGAACTGCCAACCTTTCAGTTTGCATTTGAGCACCTAACCACTGTGCCACCAGAGCTCCCTCATGTCGTTGTTGTTGTTAGGTGCTATTGTGTCAGTTTCAACTCCTAACAACCCAATGTACAGCAGAACGAAACACCATCTGGTCCCACGCCATCCTCACAATCGTTGCCATGCTTGAGCCCATCATCGTAGCTACTGTCAGTCCTTCGTGGTGTTAATTTAAAAGGAGGGAGTGGAACACACGGCCGTGACACCATTTGTGTGCCACACACTCAGGCCAAACAAACTTGACATTTATGTAAAGTTATGTGTAAAGTAAGCTGTAAAAGCAGAGAAAAATCTGTAAGGACACACAGCACATTGTTAATAGTGGTTACCACCAGCAAGGAGACTGGGGCTTGGGTCCCAGGGATGAGAGGGTACTTAGGCTACACTGTTCAATATGGTAGCTACTAGCAACTTGTGGTTATTTAAACTTAAATAAAGTTTTAAATTCTGTTCCTCAGGCACAATAGCCATATTTTATATGGTTAATAGCCACAACATTGCACAGCAAAGATAGAATATTTCCATCATTACAGAAAGTTCTCTTGGACAACACTTAAAGCTTTGTTTTTTATATGAATTTATTCCTCCAACAAAAATGTTTCATGTATTACTCATTTAATTTAGAAGAAATATAATTTTTAATGTTTCTTTTGTTTCTCTTCAGGATAAAACTCATAAAATCTGATGGGAACAATGTTTTGTTAAAAAATTTGGAATTCTAGAATTAAACACACACACAGGGACTGTTTTCCATATTTGCTCAGCTCT
Organism: Orycteropus afer afer; assembly: GCF_000298275.1. Classification (NCBI taxonomy): domain Eukaryota; kingdom Metazoa; phylum Chordata; class Mammalia; order Tubulidentata; family Orycteropodidae; genus Orycteropus; species Orycteropus afer. Next base: position 12,355,921 of record NW_006921645.1, on the reverse strand, counting down.
GTTCTTGCTGGAATTTTGATGCCCAGGAGCTGGTAAAAGACAGAGAAGTTATTTCATTTATTCATCCAAGTACACATGCAACACAAATGTATCGAGTCATTAGCGACAGTGGAAGATGAGAAGAAACAGAACGTGTAAGTCCCTGCCCTGAGATTCCACAACACTCTTGGAAAGTATATACACAGCAACCATAACAAAAGAAAGTATAAGTGTCACTCAAGTCAGAGAGCCAGTCTGCTGGGACTTCAGAGGGTAGACATGTCATTTTAGTTCAGTTATTTCCTCATAAAGACAGGATATAAATAATGTGTAGGCAAAGAATAAAAGGGTATTTCAGGCAGTGGGAACAGTATGAGCAAAGCTCAGGGGAGCCAAGTAAAAGGGAGTATTCTGAGAGAAGTCAATTGGCCAGTCCATCTAGAGCAGTTTTATTAATTAATGCTAGAAGTGTTAAGAAAGGATCCAGATGGTGTAAATGCCCTCAAACGCCAGGTAAAAAGGGGGAACTGTTTTGTTCTGCTATACGTTGGGTTGTTACGAGTTGAAACTGACACAATAGCACCTAACAACAACATGAGGGAGGCCTGGTGGCACAGTGGTTAGGTGCTCAACTGCAAATTGATAGGTTGGTGGTTCGAACCCATCCAGTGGCTCTGTGAAAGAAAGACCTGGTGATCTGCTTTCATTAGGATTACAGCCTATTAAATAACAGCCATTTTCACCTTTTATTGTGCTCTTACTATGTGTAAGGAGTATATTTCCAGTGGATAAATGGATGGAGTGTGACCAGGCCTTCTCAGGAGGCCACTAAGAATCTGACTACCCTGGAAAAGGAACAAGACAAGGCCCTCAAATAGAAGTGTCCAGCTGGACACTGTCCAGATGTGACAAACTTGGGAGAGTCACACTGAGTTAGTGTGTGACATTGGGGAGGGGATCATATATTCCATCTCTAGCCTGCAGTGACATGCTAAATAGGTAAAAAGGAAGTCAGAAAGGACAGGAGAGTCTTGTGATCGGTGCCCCTTGTGCCTCTTAGCCAAGTGATGACATTTGGGATCAGAGTAGAGAACCAGAGATAGGATGGGCTAAATGCAGGCTAAACTCTGCTTCCTTCCACACTCCCCTTTACACAAGAGAGTCACTAAATACAGCAGACAGCTAAAGGGCAAGTGGACGAATTTTTTCTAGGGAGACATTCAGTGATAAGTCAATAGTAGAGGGCTGCAGACAGAGCCTCCCAGCATTTGCAAAGCATGGGAAAAAAGACAGCTGGCAACTGCCAAGAACAGAGGCCCACAATCACGGAGGGAGGCAAGGACCCAGGGGGTACCCTGGCATGGCAATGGGTGGAAGCATAGTTTCAAGAAGGAAAAATGGTGAAGAGAGGAAAAAACAGTGAGAATTGAGAAGACAGGCTGGGCAACCACGCCTCCACTGGTGACCTTTTGGATAGGTTTCCAGTAGAGTGACGACACTGGAATGTCAAATAGATAGGGTTAAGTGGAGAATGATGATTGAGGAAGGAAAGGCATGCAATCTGGGCTTCAATTACTGCTGGTTCAATATGCATCATAAAATATTACATGAATCATTCATCTAACAGATAAAAAAGATTAATGCTATGTGCATAGCTTTTGTAAGGTGTTCAGAGCTTCTACAGGGGAAAGCACTGAAAGTTATTCATCTCTGAATCTCCACTACTTGGCATACTGAAGCATTCGATTTTTTTTTTTTTTTTAGTACACTTAAATGATGGGGGACAAGAAGCATTCCAATAAACAACTCCTGCCTTCAAAGAGCTTGCAGCCTAGAGAGTAAAATCTAGCACATGAAAACAACAACAGTGTTAGAAATTGCATTGGTGATATGGCTTACGGAGCAGAGTACTAGAAGTCAGGACTTGGGATTTACAATGCATTTATGCTTTTCCCATTCCCAAAATATGTCCAATTTCCTATTGTGGTCACCAGGTCGCCTATAAAAAGTAGGGTTACTCACCTCCAACTTTCCAAATGAATACACAGTATCAAATATAGAAACCAGAGGAAGCTTCATTGTTACAGAGCCAAAGTGATAGAGCCTAAAAGAGTGCCAGTGCTTTAAACATATAGACCAGCGAACAGATATAAAATGAGATTCTTAAAAGCTGAGAATCCAAGATCAGTCATTCAAAAGCCCAAATATATAACCAGAGAGTCTGTCGCAGCATGAGTGGCGGTGCCCAAACACAAAATAGGCGCCTTGCCCAGAGCTGCAAGAATGTAAAGCCAGGACCAGGGTGGTCAAGGCGCCAGAGGGAAATTTCAGAATCAACACTTTTGAAATGCAAAGCAGAATCAAACACCAGAATTTTGCTAAACTGCAAAACAAGTACTAGGTTGAGTTCTACTGAAGAATGCAAAGTAAGTAGCCAAGCACAGCCAAGACACATTTTTAATTAAGCAGTTGTAGCATGCATAGGTTTTCTGGGTGTACGTGAACAAGGAAGAAACTCCCTCAAGCGATTCTGCCTGCCTGTTGCAAGAAGCAAAAAGCAGGTGGATGAGAAAGCAGCTGAGGTGAGTGGGTATCCCACAGCAGAAACTCAGCTGGAAAGGGACAGCTCCTGAGAAAGCTCAAAACGAAGGTGAAAAATCATTGCTTCCAGGCAGATCCTCAGGCCTCTGGAGAGGGTGGTCCTGTTACAGCTACACTGTCATTAAAAAGGAGCAGCTGATGCTAAAATATTTTATTATGACCTCTCCTATGAATATCAACATCCAACTCCAAAAAACCTAAAACAAAACCAGTTGCCAAAGAATCAACTCCTACTCATGGTGACCCTATGTGTGTCAGAGTGGAAATGTGCTCAGTAGCATTTTTAAAGGCTCTGGTGGTGTAGTGCCTAAGGCATTTGACTGCTAACCAGAAGGCTGGTGGTTCAAACCCACCAGCCACTCCTTGGAAGGAAGGTTGGGCAATCTACTTCCATAGAGATACCGCCTCAGAAACCCAATGAGGGGTCGCTATGAGTGAGGTCCAAGTCCACAGCAGTGAGTTTGGTTTTGAACTTTCGGAAAGGAGCTCTGGTGGCACAGTGCCTAAGGCATTCGACTGCTATCCAGAAGGTTAGCGATTCAAACCCACCAGCTGCTCCATGGAAGGAACATGAGGCGATCTACTTCCATAAAGATTTACTGCCTCAGAAACCCAGTGGGGGTTGCTATGCGTAGGAACCTACTCCATAGCAATGAGTTTGGGTTTTTTTTGGTTTGGATCTTTCAGAATAGATCACCAGGCCTTTCTTTTGAGGTATATCTGGGTTTGAACCATAAACCTTTCAGGTAGTATTAACTGTGCCAGTAGAGTGGCAACTCAGGGACTCCAGTATCAATGTAAACTAACATTTATCAAGCTCTCATGATGTCCCAGGAACTGTTAAAGGCTCTAAGTGCATTATTTTATTTAATTCTCCCAACAACACCAAAGTGCCGTCTGCCGTCCCCATTTTACAGATGAGGAAATGAGATTTAGGGCAATTAGGTAGTTTTTCCAAGGTCACATTACTGCTAAGCAGGGTAGCTGGGATTCAAGCTCAGGTCTGTCAGACTCCAGGGTCTTCACACTTAACCCCTGTCCTGCAAAAAAGACCCCAAGATTAATACACTAAATGTGTCATTAGAAAAAAAAAAAAAATCCATTTTTAGCCAGAGAGATATAGGTCTTTCTGCAGAGATGTCACAATCTGGTCCATTATTAAGAAACAGGTCAATAATAAGGTTATTAAAGGCTATGTATTCTTCAGGGAACAACATCACCGTGGGCTGTGAGGTCACAGAGCCCTGTGGAGGGAATGGAAAAATCAATCCTTTACACACGCCCAGTTCTGACTAGCTGTGTCTGCGGTTGGTGGCGAGACAGTGCTGGAGGACTTTGTTTGTCATTTAATGGCCCACGAGAGCTAGCAATGCCAACGTCAGTGCTCCAAAAGCAGGTCCCCATCTCAGCATTCTACCCAGATGGCCCCTGCTTTATGGGCACCCTGCCCACGGCCTTGCCCACACCATCAGCCTCCCAGCCGCCACTGATCGGCTGGACTTCCTGGATCAGTTTCCTCTTCGCTGCTCAGCATGTCAGTTGCCTTGTAGCAAGTTCCCTGACCAGCCACTTTCAATGGGTGCTTTCATAGGGGTGCTGGGGCCCATCGTTGGCGGCGGTAAGATCCCTGGTGTGGGCTGGCACAGGCCCTTGGCTATCTCTAGTGTGCCACCTGCCAGCACTGCAAAACAGCCTGGTGATTGTGTGCTTGCATGCTTTCCTCTTTTCCTGTGTTTCATACTGTCTTATGGTGATATAATTAACATACAATAAGATGCACAGATCTTCAGTGTTTAGTTCCTTGAGTTTTGACAAGTGTCTATTCACTTGTGTAACTACCACCAAAACAAGAGGTGGAGCATTTTCAACCCCCTCTGAAAGCCCACTTGGGCCCCTTTCCAGTCAATCCCCAACCCCACCCCCAACCACTATCTGACTTCTATCGTCATAGATTCCTTTTTGCACGTATTCTTGCACAATCATTTCTACAACTTAATTAGATTTTTAGATAACTATTCCTAAACCTTTTGATAATGAAAAAACACTTTTAATTACATTTATGTTCTGCCATTAAACAACATGCTCACTATGTAAAATGTGAAAAATATTTGACTGCTAACCAGAAGGCTGGCAGTTCAAACCCACCAGCCACTCCTCGGAAGGAAGACTGGGCAATCTACTTCCATAGATAGAGATGCTGCCTCGGAAACCCAGGGAGGGGTCACTATGAGTCATATAGACTCAATGGCAGTGAGTTTGGTTTTTGGTATTATTGAAAAAATAAAAGAAAATTAAAATTGTCTGTGATCGTATCACCCAGAAATAACCAGTGTTAATGTTCTAATAGAAGCCCTGGTGGCAAAAATGGTTAAGCACTCAGCTTCTAACAAAAGGTTGGCAGTTTGAACCCACCCTAAGGCTCCATGGGAGAAAAACTTGGTGATCTGCTTCCATTAAGAGTACAGCCTAGAAAACCCTATGGGACAGTTCTAGTCTGTCACATGGAGTCAATGTGAGTCAAAATTGACTCATCAGCACCTGCAACAACAGTGTTCTAGTGGGTTTCTTTCAGGTCCAGTTCAGATGCATTGATTATAGGCCCCCTGGCATGGCATTAGCTTTTTTTAAAAAAAAAAATAAATAAAACTTGTTGCTCCTCACCTCAGAGCAGACATCTAGAGCTGCCTGTATGAGAAGTGGCTGAATAAAAAAATCAACCTGCATAATCATTAATAGATGAATAGATAAGCAAAGTGTGGTATATGCATACAATGGAACACTACTTAGCCATAAAAAGGAATGACGTTCTGATGAGTGCCACAAAACAGATGAACCTAGAAAACATGGTGAGTGAAATAAGTCAGTCTACAACAGCACAAATATTGTATAATCTCATTTATATGAAATAAGCAAATATATATAGACACCAAAGATTATCAGTGGTTACTAAGGGTAGTAGGAAGGGGAAAAGGAAGGAGTATTTGCTTAGACAGTGTGGTAGTTAAGGTTGTATGTCAACTTGGCTAGACTCTGGTTCTGAGTGGTTTTGGCAGCTGGATGTAGTTATTCCCCATGATGAGATTGTAATCATCTCCATGGGTGAATCTGCTGTGGGCAGCTAAGTAGTAGAAGGGGCATTATCTTAGGGGTATGGTCTGCTTCTAATATATATATGGAGAAGCTTTGGGAAAGATCTCTAGCTTTTTGGCACATTTGGATCCTGCATTTGGCAGAGTCTTCATCTCCATTTCCTGGGCTTGAACAAGTGGCCTGCCATATTGCCTGCTAATCCTGGGATTATGCCATTTTACTTGCCGAGCTTGGGTTTGTCAGCCTCAGCAGAAGAAGCCTCTAGCTCCAGCCTGGAACAAGAAGCAGAACTGAAGCCCAAAGTCGAAAGGCCTTCACCCAGCCCCTAGAGCTGGCACTTCCAGCCTCCTCAACTGTAAGAAAATAAATTCCTGTTTGTTAAAGCCATCCAACTGCAGTATTTCTGTTACAGCAGCATTAGAGAACTAAGACAGAGGGCACTGAGTTTATGCTAATGGTGATGGAATAATGTGGAAAAGGATAGTGACAAAGGTTGCACAGCATGAAGAATGTAATCAATGTCACCAAACCAAATGTGTGGAAGTTGTTGAATTGATGAAGATTTTGTTGTGTATATTTTCACTACAGTTAAAAAAAAAAAAAAATTAAGAAAGCTGACCCTTTTGAGTCATTAGGGGCACACATCTGAATCCACTGCTTATTTTCTCCTGTAGAATACAGCTGAGACATATGTCCTAACTGGCCATCATATGGACCTCTTGCAGTATCTGTGTTTCACTGCTCAGAAGACAATAGCCACCTCCTTGAGATGCCCCCACAAAGTGAATAATGCATTTTCCATTAACTCAGTACATCCCTAAAATACTTTCCAAATTTGATTATCATCCCTCCAGCCACTTTCACAAAATGCAGTAACATTATTATATAAATTAAATTAACTGACTATATTAAATAAGTTTATTAATGTTATTTAATATAAAATTTCTTGATTTAAAAAATGACACATCAATGGCATTCTTAATCTGAGTTAGAGAATGTTTTCCAAACATCCAAAGAATCTGATGATGTCACTTTCTAGATCTCCTTTTATGTATATCCAAGCAATAGGGTGACTGACACTAGGTCCTCACCCTGGCCTAATTTATGCCATTGGTAAAGGGTATCATTAACTCTGATAATAGTGTTTTAAATAAGAGTCCAAGTGGAACACAAGAGGACGGTATTGGAATAATACAGATTTGGTTCTTTTCCTAGCTCTGCCATTTAACAAGCTGGGTGACCTTGGCCAAGGCTTTTAACTTCTCTGGATCCTATTTTCTGAAAATGGGGAGCAGAAATGAGGAGAAGAATACATGCCTGCAGGAATTTTGAGAAACGTGAGTGTATGCACAGCAACCATGGTAGGCCCTGGCACTTGGAAACCATGTGACTCTTATCCACCCACCACAGCATACCTATCAGCATGCATCAGCCCATTTGCAAGACCCCTGGATTGGCATGTTTGAAGTAACAAAGATATCATGATCCCTCTCTTAGCAATGAGGAAACTGATGCACCTGCAGGTTACCTAAAGAGAGCCCAGTGCCTAGATTACTACCTAGACCTTTTGCAAGTTTCTGTGGTAGGAACACCACCAGCCTTGCTGTCTCAACCACAGGAACAGACCACCTGCTCCAACCCATTACAGACTGTTAGAATTGAGAAATTCTTAAAAACCATCCATTCAGTCCACCTCACTCAAACTCACTGCTGTCAAGTTGATCCCGACTCATAGCAAACTCTTCTTGGGTTTCTGAGGTGGTATCTCTATGGAAGTACATTGCCCAATCTTCCTTCCGAGTAGTGGCTGGTGGGTTTGAACTGCTAGCCTTCTGGTTAGCAGTCAAATGCCTTAGGCACTATGCTACCAGAACAGTAAAGCTGAGTGGTGGAAAATCTTGTCTAAATCCACAGCACCAGAGTCTGACTCAGGCCTATGATCAACTCTCCAATCCATAGCATCCTTGATTCTGCAGAAGGAAAGCTCTATGCCCCATCCAGGACCACCCATTTCTTTCCTCAACACTCAGCCCTTTTCTCTGATAGGAAAGAAAACAGTATTTCTAGCCATGCTGGGGAATAGCTTTGGGATGTGGCTGAACTTCTCCAGAGGGTCAGAAGTATTGACTGTATTTATCAGCTGCTAGGTGCCTGGGTGGCATAAACAGTTTGCGACTGGCTGCAAACCTAAAGGCTGGCCATTCAAACTCATCCAGTGGTGCTGTGGAAGAAAGGGCTGGCGATCTGCTTCTGTAAAGATTACAGCCAAGAAAACTCAATGGAGCAGTTTTACTCTGTAACCCACAGGGTCACCATGAGTTGGAATCAACTCAAGGGAAACTACCAGCTGCTAGGCCCAGATCTGCCAACAGACACTTTTCGAAGTCTAATGAAACAATAGAAAGACCGTGATGTGTTTTCCTTCTACTTTGCTGTAGATCTGCAAATTTTGCTTGACCTGCAGCAAAGATCAGCACACCTATTGACTCCAGCTCTGAGAGTGAAGGCAGCACTGGCCTGCTCAGCTTATCCAGGACACGGTAGCCAGGTGCTTCCAAGCAACTAGAAACAAACAAGGCATTGCCTTTGTCACAAAGGGCCTTTTTATCTTTCCTGTTTTGTGAAAGACTAACACACAAAGGATATGAATGGAAATCAACATAAAGATTTACCCATAATTATGCCAAGAAATGACCTTTGTGTTTCAAAGGAAAAGACGATGACATTTATTTTGAGCTCTGTGAACCAAGGAGGAAATATTTGAGAATGTCTCCCTAGCTGCCTTACCCATCTCAGTGGGTAGGCCAAGTGGCTGGCTTTTGTGACTGACTCCATCAAAATCTGGAGCAGAAGAAAATAGTAATATTCTGGTATGCTCTTTATTATACACAGAATCATGGTGAATGTGGGAAGGCACAGGAAGGATGCTATGACTATAGGATTCTCTCTGATCTTAGAGAGACCCCCCCAGGCCCTCATCATTGTTGTTTTGTTGTTATGTGCCATCGAGTTGGACCTGACTCATAGCAACATTAGTACTCTGGAACTATTCCCTAATGGTGCAGTGGTTAAGCCCATGGCTGCTAACCAAAAGGTTGGTGGTTCAAACTTACCAGCAGCTCTGAGGGAGAAAAGACCTGGCAATCTGCTCCCATAAAGATTACAACCTAGAGAACCCTATGGAGTAGTTCTACTCTGTCCAATAGGGTTGCTATGAGTCAGAATTGACTCTATGGCACCTAACAACAACAACATGGATGTATTTTTATTTATTAATGCATGTGTTACATAATACACATATATTTATGTATGTATGTATGATGATGCATATAATTATTTTGCAGTTCAATGCAAACATCTGAGTTCCTATCATACAACAAATATTTTTCTTAGACATTAAGTAAAACAAAGATGAATGAAATAAAGGTTTTGTCCTCAAGATGCCCACAGATCTAGTGTGTATTTCTTTACACACTAGACAGTGAGTTATGTCAGCACGACAGGTTCAAAAATAATAGCAAAGGATAAGAAACAGTGGGGGCAGGAAGAAGGCTTAGTGGGAGGCCACGGAGCTCTAGATTTTTCAGCATCCATCCTACATGCTCCTTCTCCAGAAGCATTCTTCTTGCACAGAAATGAGAAGCTATGAGGTACTGGGGATGCATCCATTTGCCCCTTTCTTAGCTCCTTTTCTATGACACCTTTAGACAGCTCTTCATAAATGTCATTGCAATTTAGGGATTATTATCCATAAGCTTTATAAATGTTAGTTCAAGTATTATCTACCTGAAAAGAAAGGGAGGATGTGGAGAGAAGTCTTTCTGAACAGTTATGAGGATGACTGGAGCTTGCCAAGATAAGATTTAAGACTCCTGATTCCAGGATGCTTTAATTTATCTAGGTCCTTCTATAGACTGATAAGAAGTTAGCACAGAAACCATAATTCTCAGATTCGAGATGACTCAGTCAGGCCAAAGGGCATGCTTTAGGGCACTGATCCACATAGGTCCCTGATGAGGGTTTCACATAATCCAAGTCCTAGATGTAAAGTCACAATGAACTATTTAAAATCTCCTGAAATATTCAGTTCAGAATTCTTCACTTGTTAATCTGCTGTTGAAATTTGCTGTTTGTCAAAATCATTTGGAGGGGAAAAAAAAAAAAAAAAGATGGTTGGGACCAGGTTTGCTGGTTCAATAGAGCCTGGTGGAACCACTGAGACTGGCCCCTAGTTGCCCTTCAGGTCTGGAATTGAACCCACACCTGTGGTTTCCAGCCAAACAAAGTACAGGCATGTGAGTGAAACACTTACCTCAAGTAGACACACGCCCTGGAGAGAACAATCATAGGAGAGGGAAGGGCTGCTTATGCACAGGGAGACAGCTCAGGGGGCAGGAGAGTATGGAGGAATGGACACTGGGAAGAGGTAACTATGCGGAGGAAGTGGGAGAGGAGCTGTTGCATTGTGGTAAACTGTGGTCAATGACATGAGACAAAGTATATGTGAACTGCTGTATAGAAAGTGTTTTTGCTCTGTAAATCTTCACCCAAATCACAACAGAAATAAATAAATAAATAAAAAGAAATTTGCTATCTGGCATAAGGCACTTGTAATTATCATCAGTGTTTTAATCTCACCTAAAGTTCTGTGAATGCTCCTTAAGAGGCAATGTGGTAAACAGACCTGCACCAGCTGCATGACCTTAGGCAAGTAATTTAACTCTGCATCTGGGGTTTTTCCGCTTTACCAAAGAAATAATGACATTCACCTCCAAAAGTCTGTTCTGAATTGAATGAGATAATGAATAGAATGGCATGGACTAAAAATTATTAAATTTTAGTAATGAATGAAAATTTAGGATAGAAGTAAGAATTTAGAATAAGATGTCACCCTCTGTCCTCTTTACGGCCTAAGAGATTTTCATGTCTTTCTGGAGTAAGGATGAAAGCAACCCTAGTCATGGACCTCTCACCTGTCAGGATCCTCTAGGAGACAAGGACATGCTGATGGTAAGCACAAGATACAAGGTACAAGGACTTGCTCAAGATACAATTATCTCCCATCAGGTGTCCCATCTGCTGGGCAAATATCACTGAGGCAGACATCCAGCTCACCAATATTGCAGCAGCCCTGTTTTCACACTTTTACTACCAGGCCCTCTGCCTAAGGATTTAAAGAAACACATTCTAAATATGACATACCCATCCTTGTACACACAGATCATCACTGTTTCTGGAAGGGATGTAGCTATGCCCCAGAAGCATCCATAAGTGCTGCAGGGATGGTAACAGTAAAATGCACAGCCTTGGAAACACAATGGGGGTCACTATGAGTTGGAATCAACTCAATGGCAGTGAGTTTGGTTTTTTGAGTTTTCATAGGTACAAGTGTTCTGCAGTGTTAGTACATGTATACAGACATTATCTCATTTGGCCCTCCTGACTACACCTTCATAAGCAAGGTAATTATCCCCATTTTACATGGGAGGGGATGAGCTCAGAGAGAGATGAACTCACCTATCCATTGTCTTATGGCTAGAAAGTGGCGGTCTGGGACTTGAACTACCATCTCTGTCCCTTGATTCTAGGCTGGCCCAGACACACATGGCTTTACTGAATAAACATGAGAGATCTGGACAGAGACTGGGGCCTGCACTACACGGTCCAGTCTTAACCCAATCTTAGAGGCAGTGATTGTTGCCTGAAGACTGTCTAGGACTGAAGATGTAGGAGAGGAATTTAAATTCACAGCCCAATTCTCAGAGAAGCAGCTTTTCCTATTATAGAAAGTCCCCCACTGTCCCTCACCACACCCTGTCTCTGTTCCCCTCCACCAAACCCTGGCCAGGAAACATGTTGTAAGAACACTGCCAATCCAGACATGTGTGTGACCTAGTCTTGGTGGTGAGAAATACACCCTGCTCTGTCTGTCTCGGATATGCATGCCCATCACTAACTTGTTTTTATGTCATCATGGGGTCTTGCAGTCTCCTTCGTCCTCACCAACCTGCTTTCCTGGTTCCTCTCTCATGTTACCTACCTTCATTTAGATGATCCTAAGCTCTTTTCAGAGCCATTTCTCTCTCTGAGACAACAAAACAGTGATAAGGGAGGTGAGAAAGATGCCAAGAGGCAGAGGCTATGACTAGAAGTGAGCACTCCCAACCTCACTGTTGGCTGGGCTGGGCCTAAAGAGAGCATGTGATAGTTCAGGTTGTATGGCCACTTGGCTGAACCATGATCCTAAGTGATTTATACAGTTGTGATGGAATCACCTCCATGATCAGATGTTCTGTGAGCAGCCACTCAGTTGAAGGAGTTTCCTCAGGGTGTGGCCTATTTCCCATATATGTATGGATGTCCTGGGAACATTATTTGGCTCTCCGCTGGATCTGGATCCTGCATCTAGCTCATATCATCTCTGGTCCTTGGAGCTGAACCAGTGGCCTGCTGTATTGCCTGCTGATCTTAGGATTGTTGCCTTTGCAGCCTGTGAGCCAACCATCTGCATTTTGCCTGCCAATCTTGTATTTGCCATCCACTGAAGCCAGCAGCAGCCTGCCACACTGTGTGCTGATCTCTGGTAGCATAGTGGCTAAGACACTTGCCTGCTAACCAGACGGCTGGCGGTTCAAACCCACCAGCCACTCCTCGGAAGGAAGGTTGGGCAATCCTACTTCCGTAGTGATACTGCCTCGGAAACCCAAGGAGGGGTCGCTATGAGTCGGGGCCAACTTGAAGGCACATAACAACAACAACATATATATATATATATATATTTCACTGGTTTTGCTTCTCTAGAGAAGCCAGCCTAAACAGAGGGCGTGACCCTTCTCAGCAATCCAGCCCTGTCACTGCAAGCTCCTGTTCTTCCCAAATTAACACGTGTGTCTGTGAAGTGCAGTGTGCTCTGCAAGGGGAAAGATGCAGATTCTCTGGACTATTCAAAGTATTCTAGGGACAGTGGTAAGGGGTCGAGTGCATGCTCTGGAGCTAGACTGTCTGGGTTCAAATCCAAGTACAGCCATGGGCAAGTTACTAAATCTCTACACCTCAGTTTTCTCATTTCTAAAATGGAAATAATAATAATCCCTAAATCATAGAGTTTTATGAAGATTAGATCAGCTCACACATAAAAAATGCTTGGAATGCTGCTTGGCATATAGTAAAAAAAAAAAACAGTTGCTGTCAAGTTGATTCTATTTCATGGTAACACCACGTGTGTAAGAGTAGAACTGCTCCATAGAGTTTTCAAACCTGTGACCTTTTGGAAGCTGACTGCCAAGTCTAGATTCTGGGTGGGTTTAAACCTCCAACATTTTGGCTAATAGTCAAGTGCTTAACCATTTGTACCACCCAGGAACACATCATAAAAAAAAAAAAAAAAACCAAATTCACTGCCATTGAGTGAATTCCAACTCATAGTGACCCCCATTGGGTTTCCAAGGCTGTAAATCTTTACGGAAGCAAGCTGCCTCATCTTTTTTCCATGATACAGCTGGTAAGTTCAAACTATCAACCTTTTGGTTAGTAGCCAAAGGCCTTAATCACTGCACCACCAGAGCTAAGGACACACAGTAGTACCCAATAAATGCAAGCTAACTCTGGTGGCGCAGTGCCTAAGGCACTTGACTGCTAACCAGAAGGGTGGTGGTTCAAACCCAACAGCCACTCCTCGGAAGGAAGGTTGGGCAATCTACTTTTCAGAGTGACACTGCCTCGGAAACCCAAGGAGGGGTCGCTATGAGTCGGGTCTGACTTGACAGCACATAACAACAACAACATAATAATAATTGTATTGTTATTCAGAACACATTTAAAGTTGAAATACCTGGAGGTTCAGAAGTTTCAAGAGATCAATAAGAAGGACACCATCTAGTTCAAGATTAATTCATTCAACAATGTTTTTGAGCACTATTCTGCACCAGACATGTTCTATGCCCTACACATGCAATAGGGAACAAGAGAAATGAGTTCACTGCTTTCATGGAGCTGACAGTCTAGTGGCAGAAACAAGAAATATTAGGTAGTGATAAACGGTGGTGCAGTGAATTAAAATAAACCAAAACAAACCCATTGTTACTGGGTCAATTCCGACTCATAGTGACCTTCAAGGACAGAATGGAGCTGCCCATAGGGTTTCCAAGGTTATAATCTGTACAGAAAGAGAGTGCCACATCTTTCTTCTACAGAGTGGCTGTTGGGTTTGAACTGCAGGAGCCCTAGTAGCACAGTGGTTAAGTGCTTTGCTGCTAAATAAAAGCTTGGCGGTGTCCAAGGGCTGATTTTTTTAGAAGTAGATTGCCAGGCCTTTCTTCTGAGGCACTTCTGGATGCCTAACCCGTCAGTTAATAGCCGAGCATGTTAACTAGTGGCATCATCCAGAGACTCCCATTATGTACCAGGGCAATGCTAAAAAAAAACAAAACAATCTTTCTATTCATTTACCCTCCCTCTCCCCCGCTAACAGGTACTTCCATTGTGTGGGTACAGTTATAACCTGTGGTTACTGCACTATCTCCTCTGCTTCTGTTCATTTCATTACTCCACCCCATCCTGCAAGGTATTACCAGCTCCATTTCTAAAACTTCAATGGAGTAAATGAGTCCTTTGACAGTTCAACTACTCACAAGGACAGGTAGGAACTTCCTGTCCTGACATAATCTTTTTTTTAAATTATTTTATTTTGATTTCGGTGAAGATTTACAGAGTAAATTCACTTTTCATACAGCAGTTCACATATACTTTGTCTCATGTCATTGACCAAAATTTACAATGCAACAGCTCCCC
>NW_006921645.1:12310139-12340261 GCF_000298275.1 Orycteropus afer afer | reverse complement strand
TGATGGACATCTAGGTTGTTTCCATGTTTTGGCTATTGTAAATAGTGCTGCGATGAACATCGGCGTGCATATATCTGTTCTTGTCATGGCTCTCACTTCTGACATAATCTCTTTATCAATAACAAAATACCTAAACTCTGTCCCAACTCTCCCTGGAGTAGTCTTATCTTTCTCCATCTCCACACACTTACTACAGTGAAGCCTCTAGACCCTTTCCTGCCCCATCTCTCTGTCTAGCTCTCAGAACCCAGCACAAATGCCCCTGCTGTTTTCAGAAGACTCCCAAATGGCTCCAGCTTGCAAAGGTCTCTCCCACTTGAAGATATTGCTTACTGATCATTTGATTAGCAATTCCATTCTACTATGAGAAACTCTGTAATTTTATAGAACTCATCTTTGAATCATTTCATCTTCTGCATGTTTTATGACTTGTCTGCCCACTAAAATTACAGTCTTCTTGGTACGAAGGACTTTCATGCATTTTTGTACCCTCCCTTATGCCCTCTGTAGTATCATACATAGCTGATAGTCCACAGACACTTGGTAGTCTATGTCTACTTCCCTACAAAACACAGAACATAAAGCAAATGGTTAATATTCTCATTCAATATAGTGCTCATACTCAAAGCACAATTCACTAAAATGGTTAAAAACCTTAGGAAGTGTTTAATTTCATCATAATAAAGAATATAAGTGAAATTGATAAAACTTTTCTATCAAATTAGCAAAGACTAGGAGGGAAAGTCAGTATTTAATGTTTTTGTGAATGTGGGGAGGTAGTTCCTCTGCAAACTGCTGGTGGGAGTATAACTGATATAGGTTGAAAGCAATTTGGCAATAGACAGCAAGTCCTAAAAATGTTTATACACCTTGACCAACAATTTGGATGGCTACATCCTAGGGAGATATTTCGAAGTTCAGAGAAAGATTTTGGCATCTGGTACTCTTCTGAGGGTGGTAATATTGAACATGCATGTACAATAAGGAATTATACATCTATTCAGTGGACTGTATTTTCAAAGAGTTTTTTTATTAACTTGGGGGAATGCTTATATTCTAATGCTAAGGAGAAGAAACAGAACACAAAATGAGTAATTCCAACCACCTAAAAAATGCATGGAAGAAAAAATAGCAACACTTTAGAAGCAGATATACTTGTTTGTATTTTATTTTCCAAAATTTTTATAAGGCTAGATGATGACCACAAAAAAAAAGACCAGAAGAACTAGATGGTGCCCGGCTACCACTGTCATCCACTTGGAAGGGATGTACGAGATCCTGCATAGAGAGGGAGAACAATGTGGAACAAAACTCAAAATCATTTGGAGAGGGAAAAAAAAAAAAAAAAAAAGATGGTTGGGACCAGGTTTGCTGGTCCAATAGAGCCTGGTGGAACCACTGAGACTATGGCCCCTAGTTGCCCTTCAGGTCCGGAATTGAACCCACACCTGTGGTTTCCAGCCAAACAAAGTACAGGCATGTGAGTTAAACATTTACCTCAAGTAGACACACTCCTTGGAGAGAACAATCATGGGAGAGAGAAGGGCAGCTTATGCACAGGGAGACAGCTCAGGGGGCAGGAGAGTATGGAGGGATGGACACTAGGAAGTGGTACTACGGGGAGGAAGCGGGAGGGGAGCTGTTGCATTGTGGTAAACTGTGGTCAATGACATGAGACAAAGTATATGTGAACTGCTGTATGGAAAGTGAATTTGCTCTGTAAATCTTCACCCAAATCACAATAAATAAATAAAAATTAGATTTCCCTTTTCTTTGATACAAGGAACAGTAGCACAAGCACTGTTCTTAGGTTTATGAGACATAAGTTTTTGTTTGTGTGGTCTTATTTTTGCTTTTTTTTTTTAATTCTGAAACAGAAAGGAGAGAGAGAGTTGAAGAGAAAGAAGGTGAGAGTCAGGCATAGCTCACTTATCCTAATTAAGCTCCAAGGTGGGAGTTGTCAGCATTTTAGAGTCAGGAAAGAGAGGTTCAGAAAGGCTACCTGCTTACAAGGGCCAAGACTCAGACCCAAGCTGAAGGCCTGCCCAGCGCTCCTTTACCACCACACCTGGGGAACACAGACAGGATGGGGGAGAAAGTGAAAAGAAGGGGAGCACCACAGTGGCAATTTATATGATAATAAGAAAGTTCGGCTTTAAGTGGTGGGATCATGGATGATTTTTCCCTCCTTCATCCTTCTTCCAGATTTCCTGTAAATTGGTATTAACTTTTTATTTTTATTTATGTGCAAAAAGAAAACTACAACTGTTTGAATTCACTGAGCCATGAATAGCAAAAGAGAAAAAACAGGCCCCATTCCCCTCCTAAGGGGAATAAAGGAAGTAGGAGACGGGGGAGGGGGACAGACCATATACAGCTCTGGCATGCAGGGGCCACACGTGGTACCACGGGGCTGCAGAAACCTCAGGATGTGGATGGGAGGCTGGAGTTTGTGTGCACACATATGCGTGTATGTGCATGTGTGTGTATATGTGCACATGTGTGCTGGGTTGTGTGGGTTGCCTGTGATGAAGAGCAGCAGGATTTATTGGGATTTTCTACAAAGGTGAGCCATTGTGCTTCCGGTGGAGCCTGTCCTGCAGTTGCCCCACACCAGTCACACACACCAAGCAGGATGCTCTTTGTAGCACATTTTCCAAAAGTTGTACAACATTGCTATTTTCCCTACAGTCAGACTTCTCAGTTACAAAGCATGAAGAAAGACATATGTTGGCGATGAGGCAGCACTTAGAGGTGAGGAGGAATTAGAACAGCGCTTATTTTAGTGGGACTGGGGCACAGACTGTGGTTCTGGGGAAATCCTGTCCCATCGCTCTTCACAGCTGACTGCCCTCATTCTGCCCACATTTTTTGGAGAGTTTTGCCTCACCTCAGTGTAAGTGGGATGCTCCCAGGCCGGCCTCCCATGACTCCATGGCAGGTGAGAGGACTAGGGAAACTTTAGTTATACGATTTTAACAAAAAGAAAACTAAGGGAAATCCATCTTTGCAGACAACTTGCCCACAATTTCCCCAGTACAAAGTTCTTCCATGTTGTCGTTAGGTAACGTCAAGTTGATTCCGACTCAGCAACCCTGCGAGAAGGAGACACTGCCCTGTCCTGTACCATCTTCACAGTCCTTGCTATGCTTGAGCCCATTGCTGCAGCCACTATGTCAATTCTTCCATGTCCTTGTCAATTTGTGTGCATGAGTATAAACAAGACTGTGGGAAGTCACCTGTGTCTTTAGGAGAGCCATTTCCAGAAAGCAGTGATTGGGGTTTAGGAACGAGTGAGTGGTGAGAAGACCCAGAACCAACTGTCATCAAGTCAATGCCAACTCATAGCGGAAGCAGATCACCAGGCCTGTCCTCTGAGGCACCTACTGGTAGACTTGAACTGCCAACCTTTTGTTTAGTAGCCAAGTACGTTAACCATTTACGCCACCCAGGAACTCTGCTGAGGGGGTGGCAATAGGGGTGAATTTGGTGAGGAGAAAGAGATAAGCAATCCAGTGGCCTGAGAGGCTAACAAAGCCAAGGTGATCTGTATGCTTATTTAAGCTGGGGATAGGTTAGTGGCAAACAGACTTTCAGGAGCCAGCAGAAAGGGACAGGGAAGAGTAAAGGTCCAAGTGGACCTGAAAGAGACAGGCTTTTGAGCAATCTGTCTTGCAAGTGCAGACCCTCTCACGACACACTGTCACATCCATTACCAGACTCTGATGCTCAACAACGGACATGGGTGGTAGATGGGAGTTTCACTGTTTTATACAGAGATAAAATTCCAAGAGCTGACCCAACTTGCCCAAGATCACACAGTGGTGAACTGGCACTTGCATTCAGATGGGCTGACACCAGGGCTAGCATTCTATCCTACATAGTACTGTGCCCTTTACTAAAGGCAAGGGACCCTTATTGTGCCAGAGACAGAAGGAAGAGGTAGTGGAGAATGGGGGTGCAGGAAAACTGAGTTGTGAAGGCAGAGGTAAAGTGAGCAGGGAAAAAAAAAAGAGATGAAGAAAACACAACAAAAGCTGGTTAAAGGTGAAGACAGGATCGCCAAGTAGATGGGAGGTGGCAACTGGAGTTAGACTATCTGAATTTATAATGAATCAGGTCAACGAGGCCAGTGGTTAAAGGAGGGCTTTAACTGAAGCTCTCAGGCAACTTTTGGCTCCAAGTGGGGCTTCACTGCCCATCGGTAAATAAAACCACTGGTGGCATTTTCCTAAGGTGCCTGGGTGACACAAACAGTTCGCATTTGGCTACTAACAAAATGTTGGTGGTTTGAACCCACCCAGTGCCACATAAGAAATATCTGCTTCCATGAAGATGACTGGCAAGAAATCCCCATGGAGCTCAGCTCTACTCTGTAACAAACACACGGAGTCACCATGACTGCAGTTTGGTACTTTGGGTTTGGCATTTTCCTAATAAGCGTTTCACCCAAGACATCAGAGATAATATACGGGAAAACAACAACAACACTGAGTCAGGAGACCTCAACTTTTCATTTTACCCAGTTCCATCTAACTGTGACATCTTGGAACAATCATTTGAACAAACAAACACACTGCCGTTGAGTCGGACCCGATAGTGACCCCTCCTTGGGTTTCCGAGGCAGTATCACTATGGAAGTAGATTGCCCAACCTTCTTTCCGAAGAGTGGCTGATGGGTTGGAACCGCCAGCCTTCTGGTTGGCAGTCAAATGCCTTAGGTACTATGCTGCCAGAGCTCCCATTCATTTGAATACAACCACTAAATATAAAGAAGTCTATTTATGATTCCATGCCTTCTCATCCTCCCTACCCACAATCTTTTTAATTTTTAATTTTTTTATTTTTATTGTGATTTGGATGAAAGTTTAGAGAGCAAATTCATTTTCCATACAGAAGTTCATATATTTTGTTTCATGGCATTGACTGCAATCCCCAGAATGTAACACATCTCTTCCCTGTGTCCTTTCCTCCCATGCACTCCTGCCCCCACTGAGCTATACCCCTGTGCAACTACTGCCTTTCTCATCTCCCATGGCTGATCATTCTAAGGAGTGCACCTATGTGGTGTAAACGTTCACCCTCTATGTCTGTCTATTATTTGGCTGGAAGCCAAGGGAGTGAGTTCAATTTCAGGCCTAAAGGGTAACTAGGGGCCATAGTCTCCAGGGTTTCACCAGGCTCCATTAGATCAGCACAATCTTCTTCGTCGTCTTTTTTTTTTTTTTTTTTAATCACTCCTTTTACTTCTGAGGAGAGAAGGATTACAAGTATCACATGGATCTCCCCCCCCCACACACACACACACACAAAAATCAAGAAAAATTCAAGCAGACAAGCCCTTCCCTTGGAGAGCGGGCCCCTCTCATGCCTCTTAAGACAAGACTTTGCATTAAGTGAGACTCAATAATAATCTCCGACCCATCATTGGTGACTTTCCTTTGCTTCAGGCAACTGCCCAGAGGATTCCTTCATTATAATCATTCTATGAATCATTCAGGGATAAGTACAATCTGTTTGCAGCTGGGGAAATAAAAACATTATAACAGAGAAATGAAAATCTGTGGTGTGTCTGAAAATAGTACCCAGATATCTTGACTTCCCAGTTCATCTTTCTGCACTATCCAACTCTTCCTTGGACTTGCATCATATACTAGAGGCAGACCAGCACCCCTAACACTCAGGAAACTCTGGATTCATCATCAAATTGTCTCTGACTAAATGCAACGGGGTGACCCAGCAGGACTAGGGTTCCTAATTCTGACCCATTCTGATGGACCTTGTCCTAACTCCTTCCCCACTCACTGCAGGTGCCCCTGCAGTCACATGTTTTTGTCAAATGAGCTGCAGTTTCAGGCTGCTCACTCTGCAGAAAAGAATAGAGGGAAAAACAGAGAGACTTAGAAAATAATAGCTCTCTCCTGAGAAGCCCACAGCCTCCCAGCTTATAAAACACAACTGCCTTGCTCCCTTCCTCCAGAATCCCCACTGGCCATCAGTACAGCCTCTGAGGTCAACTTCCCCCCATCACCTGCAACCCCAATCGGTCCATCCAAGAGCAATAACACTTGGTGAGGGGACCTGCTGGTGTCCTGACCTGGGCCGGAAATGCAGATACACAACCAATTAGAGAGGAAAGGAGATTGAATAAAAGGTTGGGTCTCTCCTTTCTTATAGTGATACCCATGGACCATAGCTGAGCCTTCCACCATGCTCTCAGTTCCCTCTGCCTCCAACAAACTTTGTGACTAACAGTCTGTTGGCTCAGTGAACCTCAGTGCTGGGTTAAAATTGGAAATATGTTTTTCTCCAAACATTTGTCCCCCGGGGTGCTGCCTGAGCCCCTGCCTTGCAGTGGAAGGGGAAGGTGAGTACACCTCCAATATTTTTGCTGACCCTAGAAGGGACCCAATCTTCCTTCCAAGGAGTGGCTGGTGGATTTGAACTGCCAGCCTTCTGGTCAGTAGTCAAATGCTTTAGGCACTGCACCACCAGAGCTCCTAAGAAGAAGAGATTTGAGTTCTGAGGGATTTCAGTTCGGTGGGATCATTTCAACCCCTAAGCTGCTCAGAGCACCTGGGAGGAGGTTCTGTAAGGCAGGTGAAGCTGAGATTGGTTTGGGACTCCAGTGCTCTACTCATCCAACCTGCAATGTGGGACCCAAAGCACTCGCTTTTCTTCATCCATACTGCCTCCCAAGCCAGAGGAATCCCTGGCAAATTATAAAGCACAACAGTGAATCATGAGGGGCTAGCTAACTGTTGCACATTAGTTGAAAGGAGAGGTATAGAGAGGGGGAAGAAGGGTCAGAAGACAGCCAGAAGGTGGCCACCCAGGGCGGTGGCATACCCTCTCAGCAGCCCCTCTTCACTTGACCACTGGGGAAGGCAAATCTGCAAGTTAGGGAACCTGGGTATTACGGGTGGCAGGGGCAGGTGGAGGACAAGTCCATCGAGGGCGACGAGACGAGGCGGCCAGAACGGGCTCCCTCCCCAGCGTTCTGCACCACCGCGCCGCCTCCCACAGCCTCGGAGCCGCGCAGCAAGGCAGGCGCCGAGCGTCTTCCCCTAAAGCCTGGACCAGCTTCCACGCGTAAAACTCCCAGAGCACAAATCGCTTTTGTTAATTCTGAAAATTCTGTCACACCAACACCTCCACCCACACTTCCCCTCTGCTTGGCTCCACCAGAGACCCGCTTCGGCCAGCATCCAACCGCGCCCGACTACCCGAGTCCTCCCGCCCGCCCCCTGATGGACCAACGCCCACCCGCCCCCAGCGCCCGCACACGGTGGGCCCGAAGGACCTCGGAGGACCACAGGGTCCACTTCCCCTCAGCATCTTTGTCTCCTCAGCACAGACGCGCGCGCACAGAGCTACAGACACAGAGCCCAGTCTTGCACCGACTCCGCGCCCTCGCCCTTCGCCAGGGCCACGCAGGGGGACAATGGTCCCCGTTCTGGAAGTTTGCGGAGTCTGCCAGCAGCGGGCCGGAGCCCGGAGGCAGAGCTCTCCTTACCGTACATCTCAGCTCTGCAGGCGCCTCCTGGGAGGCCGGCGTCGCTGCGTCGCTTGCACCCGGCCCCCTGCGGCGCCCGCTTTTCATTCACAGCCGAGGCAGGGGATGGCGGCTGCCGTGGGAGGACCGCGCGGGGCAGGGGCGGTCAGAGCGAGGGCTGGACGCTGGGGGAACCCAGAGAACAGCCACGAGTCCATTCAGCTCCCAAGGCTGAGACTGGCGGCCCGGCCTCCCCGCTCCGGTGTCTGCGCCTGGCTGGAAGGCGAGGGGAGGTGGCTATGCTAATGTGCACCTCCCACTCTCCCAGCTCGGCCACTGCCCTGCGGCTCCGGTGCCCCCGCCCCGCCCCGCCACAGGCAAATCCCATCCTCCTGCTGCTTCTCCCCAGGCACCAGCCGAGAAATCCAAATCCCAAAATGCACCTTTTCCGAGGCGGTGGGCACCTGGGCCTGGGCAGCAGCGTTTACCTGGGAAAGTCACCCACCTGAATTCGCAGCTCCTGTCTGAGTGCTCAGGCAAACAGCCAAGACCTCCCCTAACCTGTGTGCCCGAGCTCTGGAAACCACTGTCACCCAGAGCGGCAGGTGTGTACCCCTCCTCCAGATTTGTCCAGGACGCGTAGGATGAGCCAAGGGGCGCAAAGAGGAGGAACTGGAGTAATGACCTTTCACCCTCCCTTGGCTTGGCTTAGCTAAACCCCATTCTCTAAATAAGCCGCTTGGGACCAAAAAGCGTTCTTCGTGGGCCAGGTACGCAGGAAAGGGCTCCCTTCCCCCCATTCCCGAAGTGCCGCAGGAAGTTAGGTTGCTTTTCCTCTCCCACATATATACGTGTAATTTACAAGCGTTGCCACCAGGATCCCCCCCCCCACCTGTGCCCCAGGGCAGACTTGAATTCCAGCTCCCTACCATCTGTGACCCTGTGAGAAACAGACACAGAGGCGCAAAAGCCATACCACCGCCACACACCTTGATATCTCTTAGCCCATCTCAGAGCTTCCCTAAGCTTTCTTCTAGCCTCCTTTTCGTTTGACCACATTTCACACATTCTTCTGTGCTTTCAATATCCACTCTTCAGTTTCTCCTCTTGCCCCATGGTTGAGATATTCCAATTTTTTTTTTAGTCTCAAAGTATTCTACTAGTAGATGTTACAACAGAAAGGACCTTAAAGATGGCATAATGATACCATTTTACAAAAGAGAAAAATGAGGACAGGGTACTTAATTTATATTTTGTTTTCTAGATATACTGGGCATCCTGCAAGACTGTTGGGAAAGTTAAATAAAATCTGCATGATGATACAGGACCAAGCAATGTTTGTTGTTGTTGTTGTTGTTATGTGCCGTCGAGTCAGCCCCGACTCATAGCGACCCCTCCTTGGGTTTCCGAGGCAGTATCACTACGGAAGTAGGATTGCCCAAGCAATGTTTAGTCTTGTTATAAGTAAGCTTGCTGTGAGTTGGAGCCTGCTCCATGGCAGCTAACAACAGCTTCTTAAGATTCGCAGTCAATGTTTTTTCTACTAGAGCTACTTCTAATTTATGGATGCAAGTAATTACCCCACTAAGCTGCATGCTAAATAAACACTCAGCCTCACTGTTTCTTGGGTAAGAAGTTACTAGCCATTCCAAGTAGTCATTTCTGATTTCCATCTGAAAATCATGGTAACAGCAGAGAAGGTCAATTTCCTGAGTCCTACAGTGTTCCCTGTTAATCTTTCTTTAACAAAGTTTTTCTGGTTTCATGATTGGGAAAAAAAAAAAAAGCCTACATGAACGTATACAAGGGGCACTTAATTTTTTTCTTTCTTTCCTTACCCAAGGCAAGAACAGAGACAGGGGAAGAACCCAGATGCTTGGCCCTTGGAACACTGCTGTTTCTGTTGTACCAAACTATGCTTCTTGTTTCTCTCTGGCGGCAGTCCTCCCTATCCTTTGCTGTTTCTAGGTTTTGCTCTTGTTCCCTTACCTCTCTTAGCTGCACACAAGAGTTTAGGAGACCCCATGGGAAACTCAGGAGCTCATCTCAAGTCTAGACCCTCTGGCAACTCACAAAGAAGCTGTTCTCTGTTCTCCAGTTCCAAGACCAGACTGTCTAGCTCTGAGGTCTGCTGAGAGTCATTCATACCTGAACAAGGGCAGAAGAGAGAATTTAGAGTCTAGCTTGGGCTGGATACCCAGAGTTGGTCCCACCCCATATTTCTGTTCAACACAAAATTTACTCATTAAACACCTGTGTACTAGACTCAGTGGGAAACAATGTCTGTCTCAAGGAGTGAAATGTCTAGCAGAGAGCAAAAGACCAAAACTGATTTTAAAAAACCCTCCATGACAAGGAACCAAACTAAGAAACAAATTCACTGTCATGAAATCGATTCCAATTCATAGCGACCCCATTGAACAGAGACAGGGGAAGAATCCAAGGTCCAAGGTGGCCAAGGCTGTAAATCTTTGCAGAAACAGACTGCTTCATCTTTCTTCCATGGAGTGACTGGTGGGTTCAAATTACCAACCTTCTGGTTAGCAGCCAAATGCCTTAACCACTATACCACCAGAACTCCTTACATGACGTGGAAGGATATGGTACATTCTACATGAGCGACACAAACCTCCATTTAGAATTCAGAAGCCTGATGAGTTGATTCATTTTTTTATCAAATATTTATTGGTCACTCCCTAATTTGTTCTAGACACTGTGGAAGGTACTTAGGAGAGAGAAGACATGCAAGAGTTATAATAAATTTTAATAATTACTATAGTAGAGGCATGTACAAGGAGCAGGGTAGAGCTTCATGAATTAAAAAATCACTCTTGACGGGCTTTGAAGAATGGGCAAATTTCTAAATGTAGAGATAATGTAAAAATTTAAATAATTAAAAGTCATTATCAATAATTCCAAGCAGAGGAACTAAAATTGCAAAAGTTAGAGATGATGGAGGACAGTGGATGTGAAGCTCAGCTCAGAACTCTGGCTGGAGCCAAGTGTGAAAGGGGAGAGCAGAAGTAGCCGGGCCAGGCCCAACCCAAGGTCTCTGTGTTAGCTGTAGGATTACCACATGGAGCCAGTAAAATGCAGGACACCCAGTTTATTTGAATTCCAGATAAACAAGAAATAATTTTTTAGTATAAGTATGTGCCAAAGAGTACATGAACATACTTATACTAAAAAATGATTCCTGTTTATTTTAAATTCAAATTTAATTGGACATCTTATATTTTATATGGCAAACTTAGGTTCTTCCTTCGAAGAGTACACCTGGATCCCCACATCTGAACGGTCCAGTAATAGTCCTCCTCTTTCCCCTAACCTGTCTTCTCAATGAAGTTCTATGGTATGTTGCTTGTAGGGGTACAGGGATTTTGGCCAAGCTGTGCCCTTTGCCGTGGTGCTTGGGTCAGAGGGCTGAGATTCAGCATGTACCACTGGCAACTCTTTCAAGAAGTAGCTTCTCTGACCCACAATATTGCTAGGAAGAGTGGGAGGAGAGGTTTCTATTCTCAGCACCTCCATTGGGTCAGCAGTCAACATTGCCCTTAGAGCTCCATGTGTTCAGTGGTGGAAAAGTTCAGCCTATTCCCAGCTTCTCTAAAGTGTAGTCAAGATATATAGATAACTTTGTGTGGGAAGTAGTGTTGTAGAAGTTTAAGTAGCAGTGTTATTCACACACAAGAAAACTGAGACTCAAGGGGAGCACAATCTACTGGCTCACTATTTCGGACAGAAGAGCAGAACCCAAAGGTCCCAATCTCCAGAAGGGTATGTCCCTGAAAAGAAACCAAGCAGAAATTAGCTGTTGAGGGGAACTATGGAATGGAGAGACTATCAGAATTGGGATTCCTATCCTAATAGGTTCTTTATCTGCAGAAATCCAAAGCATGATGACAGATATGATAGGAAGGAAAGAAGTAAGAAAATAACACTTACTGAGCGCCCACCATAAAATTGATTTTGTGCCAGCCATTTCATACAGGTTCTCTATGTAATGCTCACAGCAATTTTGCAAGGTGAGTATTATTATTATTCCCACTTTACATCTGGGAAACTGAGGCCTAGAAAGAGTAGGTAACTCTAGTAAATTGTAAGCAAAGATTCAAATCCAGGACCCTCTGCCCTGGAACCTTTTTTCTCCCTGCCCCACCACACCATGATGCCTTGCAGTGACACCCAGGTGTACATGTAACAACTGCCCTCTAAATCAAGTAGTTCTTCCTGGCAGTCTAAGACCCTATTGCCCCTTCCCCTCCCTTTATCTGCGTTAACTCTTTTTCCTCATCTATATTTCACTTCCTCCATCACCTGGGTTGGGAGCAAGTAGAGACTGGAGAGAGTCTCAGAGTATCCAGACCAAACTAAGTCCTCCAATTTCCACTCTCTCCCCACATTTAGAAATCCTACCTATTCTTCAAAGCCCATTTTTGAGTATTTTTTATTCATGAAGCACCCCTAGAGAACCTCCAAACCATCCTGGCCCTGACCCACAGACCTTGCACAGTTGTAGATGCCTGTGGAAATGGCCTGCCTCAGAGCCCTGGGCCTCCAGGGACTGGTTTGAGCAGGCCAGAGGAACTATATCTTAGAAAAAGTTATTTCCTGGCCAAAATGTGTCCTGCTAAACACAGTCACCATGGACAATGTCCTTGCTGCTGTGGCTCAAATGAATCCCTCTGCTGTGAACAAGTACCACAGTAGGGTTCAGGTTTCCAAATAGCTCATGAATCAGGGGCTGAATATCCCTGAGTTAGTGAATGTAGTGGATTAAATAGTGTTCCCCCAAAATTCATGTCTACCTGGAACCTCAGATTTTAAGTTTATTTGGAAATAGGGTCCTTGCAGATGTAGTTCAAATAGGATCACACTGGATAATGTGAGCCCTATCAGAAGGAAGACTGGGTAATCTACGTCCATAGTGATACTGCCTTGGAAACCCAAGGAGGGGTCGCTATGAGTTGGATCCAACTCCATGGCAGTAAGTTTGTTTTTTTTTTTTTTTTTTGTTTGTTTGTTTTGGTGTCCTTATAAGAAGAGGAGAGAACATACAGAGAAAGACACACAAAGGAAAGAAGGCCATGTGAAGTCGGAGGCAGAGATTGGAGTGGTACATCTAGAAGCCAAAGAGTGCTGAGGATTGCTGGCAACCATCCGGAGCTAGGAAAAAAGCAGGGAAGGGCTCTTTCCTAGACTCTTCAGAGGATGCATACCCTGCTGACACTTTTATTTCAGACTTCTAGCCTTCAGAACTGTAAGAGAATAGATTTCTGTTGCTTTCAGCCACCAAAGTTGGACTTTTTAGGGCAGCCCCAGAAAATTAATACATTGAGAAAGTAGGGTTTAGAAGTGGAAGGCAACCTACATACATCACATAAAACCCAGGAACCTTCATTTGCATTCAGGCTTTAGTATCCAAGTCACATTTCCAAGGCCTGTCCTTGAGTTTCAGGAGTCTGACTTCCTGATGCTCCAGTCTCACGGCAGGCCATATGCTCTGAGTCTGCGCAGAAGCCTCTTAGCTGATCAGCCACAGTAACAGCAACAACTCTTGCTCCAGGCACCAACCTTAAGCAGTCAACATCTTTATAAGGCCTTCCTGAGGGAGGGAAGAGGGAAGAACATAACAACCCCTAGCTCCAGGGAAAAAAAAACTTTAAGACTTAAAGAAAGGCCCAGGGAGAATCAAAGGAGAGAATGAGCCGCTAAGGATTGTCACATAGCTGATGAGCTGTGAAGCCAGAAATAGAACTCAGGATTCCTGACTCCAGGCCGGGTGACTTGGACCTCTGGCACTTCTCCCTTAAAGCAGGCTAACTACCTTGACCTACTTCTCAGGAACCACAGGGAAAGAATAACCTATAAAACAATACCAAAGTATAGGAGTGAGTAGGTATCCAAGAGGTGAAGAATGCATCTCCACCACACAGCAAACACAAGAGCCAGCTTGGTAGGACTCACTCTTGGCCTTAGGCTGTGGAGCTCTGGCAGTGTAGGGGGTAAGGCATTTGGCTGCTAACCAAAAGGTCAACGGTTCAAACCCACCAGCTGCTCTGTGAGAGGAAGATGAAGCAATCTACTTCCATAAGATTTACAGACTTGGAATCCCAGCAGGGGGTCACTATGAGTCAGAATCAACTTGATGGCAGTGGCTTTGGTTTGGTTTTGGCCTTGGGCTGCAGGGGCACAGAGCTGCTTGCTACTCTGAGGTCAGGACCTCAGTATTTGAAATGGGGATGGAGAAGGCTGTCACGGACCAGATTTTACCTCCTCCAAACCAGGTTTTACCATTGTTGTAGAGGAGTTTGACATATTGATTGGTGACTTATTGAGGTTTAAAGGTACCAAACTCCCAGTCACTGTCTTCTTCACTGCCTTTGATTTATCTTGATATGTTTATCTTCCAGTATAGAGTCCCTGGGCGACACAAATTATTAAGTACTCAACTACTAGCCAAAAGGCTAGGTCTGAAACCCACCCAGAGGTTCCTTAGAAGATAGAATTGGCAATCTGCTTCTGAAAGGTCACAGCCTTGAAAATCCTATGGAGCAGTTCTCTGTACACATACATTCCTGGAGAATGGACACCTTTCCTATATCAACCTCAGATCCATGTCCACTTGCTTCTTGGAAAAAGCTCAGGTATTGCCATGCCCTTTGTCCAACCTCTAGTCCAGAACAAAGAAATTGAGTCTTTTCATGCTCTCCTTGCTCCCAGCTGTCAGGAGATACCTGTTTCCCACCCATTTTCTGCCATCTCCAGCCTGTATAGCACTTGCTTTCATTAGTAAACCCATGTCCCCATACACACTAGAAGGATTTAAGGGTCCATGGTGTCGTTTTCATTCTTCTTTCCATTGCTAGGCATGACTTGGAAAAGAAGACATAGGAAGTGAACAGCTGGTCAGATAGATGATATTGGAGAGGTGGATCTGGCTTTCTTGGCCTTCCTGCAGCTAAGGACATCTGCATCTCACCACAGCTGGAAAGAATGACTTTGCCTCGGGGCTGGCCAACCTGTTCCGTGAACTGCTTAAGCTGGATTGAAGGAAAGAGGAAAAAATGCCTCCAGAACATTATAAACCTGGTTTCTGTTGTTGTTAGTTGCTGTATAATTGATTCTGACTCATGGCATTCCTCCCCCCCACCCCATAGGGCTTTCAAGGCTGTGACCTTTCAGAAGCAGATTGTCAGGTCTGGCTTCCCAGTTGAGCACTTTAAACAGTTTGTGCCACCCAGGGACTTAGGGACTTCTATAAACCTGGTTACTAGGGTGGAATACAAAGAAGCCCTGGTGGTGTAGTGGATAAGCCATCTGGCTGCTAAATAGAAGCTCATTGGTTCAAACTCATCTGCTGCTCCACAGAAGGAAGATGGGGTGATCCACTTCTATAAAGATTTACAGTCTTGGAAACCAAATGGGGGTTGCTATGAGTCAGAATCAACTCGATGGCAATGAGTTGTGTTTTTGGTTTGAGGGAGGAATACAGAAAGAACATGTGAGATGCTGGACTCTGAGACCTGAATCTTTAAAACTGGAAAATTGTTGCTGGTGGAGGAAGAGCACTAGGATTTCAGTGGGCCCAAGTGTAACTCTTCAAGGAAGTTGCCTTGGCCTATCTAAGCCAGACCCCAGCTCCCAGGCCTTACCTATTTACTTCTTCTTGTTGGCTTTGGAACCTGAATGCCACCCCTCCTCCAGAGATTCTGACTTTTATACTTACCTGCTCAGTCTTTGGCAGCTCTGCAGTTATGAATCCCTGGACATGTCTACTTTCCCAACCCTAGCCACAGAACTCCTCTGTGACAGTCAACCCCAATCCTCAGCTTCTAAATCTTTCACCAGCTCTCACTTTTCTGGCTCAGGGCTGACAGCACACTTCAGTCCCACAACATGGCCCAAGGAAGAGGATGCTCAGTAATTTTCAGATGAAAACTATGGAGAAGCCTAGACATCTATACAACATATGTATGTTACAAAGAAAGTCAATTTAAAGTTTGAGAACCATCAATATCTGACATCTGTTGGGTTAGAACTCACTCTTGCTCTAGTTTATGGAACATATGTTTATCAAGAGCCTACCACAAGCAAGAGACTCTTAGACACAGTAGGGAGACAGAAATAAGAACATCCCTGCCCTCCAGGAAGCTCACAGTCCAGTAAAGAAGATAAGTTAAAGCAGAAAAACAATGTGTCAGAAGAGAAATAAAACTAGAGTCTTAGCAGCAGTCAAGGAATGAGATTCCAGCTGGGTAGATGGAGAGGGTGTTCAGGGACGGCTTCAAAAAAGCATTTGGACATAGAAAGGTAAGAAAGGATATTCTAGAGAAGAAAATAACATGAGCAAAGGCAGGAGATGGGAAATCATGGACATTTATGGAGAAAACCAAATGGTTCCTTCAATTGGAACATATGATAACAAAGCAGACTTGATGAGAGATATGAAAAAAAATAACTCACTCACTCACTGCCATTGAGTCGAGCCATGGTATTTTCAATCACCTCATTTGCATGTGAGAGCTGGACAATGAATAAGGAAGACCAAAAAAGAGTTGATGCTTTTGAGTTGTGGTATTGGCAAAGAATACTGAAAGTAGCATGGACTGCCAGAAGAACTAATAAATCTGTCCTGGAAGAAGTGCAGCCAGAATGCTCCTTGGAAGCGAGAATGGCCAGACGTCATCTCACCTACTTTGGTCATGTTGTCAGAAGGGACCATTCCCTGGAGAAGGATGTCATGCTTGGTAAAGTGGAGAGTCAACAAAAAAGGGGAAGGCCCTCAATGAGATGGAGTGACACAGTGGCTGCAACAATGGGCTCAGGTATAGCAAGAATTGTGAGGCTGGCACAGGACTAGACAGTGTTTTGTTCCATTGTACATAGGGTCGCTGAATCAATGTCAACTCAATGGCACCTAACAACAACAACAACATGAAAAGAAAGACAGGTTTTTGTTGAATCAGGAAGCCTCAAGTACCAGACAAGGAGTTTGGTCTTTATTCAGTGGAGAAGATTATTCTGAAATCCCTAAATTAAATAGGAGTATCAACAGTGTGACCACTACTTGTCTGTCAGTTTGTCATACTGTGGTAAAACACTGTCTGATATAGTGCCGGAAGATGAGCCTCACAGTTTGGAAGGCACTCAAATATGACTGAGGAGGAGCTGCCTCCTCAGAGTAGAATCGATCTTAATGATGTGGATGGAGTAAAGCTTTCAGGACCTCCATTTGTTGATGGGGCACATCTCAAAATGAGAAGAAACAGCTGCAAACACCCATTAATAATGGGAACATAGCATGTAGGAAGCATGAATCTAGGAAAATTGGAAGTTGTCAAAAATGAAATGGAACACAGAAAAATCAATATCCTAGGCATCAATGAGCTAAAGTGGACTGGTTTTGGCCATTTTGAATCCAACAACCATATGGTCTACTATGTCAGGAATGACAATTGAAGAGGAATGGTGTGGCATTCATTGTCACAAAGAATGTTTCAAGATCTATTCTGAAATACAATGCTGTCAGTGGTAGAGTAATATCCATACATCTCCAAGGAAGACCAGTTAATACTACTATTATTCAAATTTACCCATCAACCACCAAAGCCAAAGATGAGGAATTGAAGATTTTTACGAATGTCTGCAGTCTGAAATGGAAGAAACATGCAATCAAGATGTGTTGATTATTACTGGTGATTGGAATTTGAAAGTTGTAAACAAAGAAGAATCACTGGTAGTTGGAGAATACAGCCTTGGAGATAGAAATGATGCTGGAGATCGCATGATAGAATTTTGCAAGATCAGTGACTTATTCATTGCAAATATCTTTTTTTCAACAACATAAATGGCAGCTATACATGTGGACCTCACCAGATGGAGTACACAGGAATCAGATCGACTACATCTGTGGAAAGAGGTGATGGAGAAGCTCTATATCTTCAGCCACAATGAGGCTAGGAGATGATTGGGGATCAGACCATCAACTGCTCATATCCAAGTTCAAGTTGAAGCTGAAGACAAAATAAATCCAAGAGAGCCAAAATATGACCTTGACTATATCCCTCCTGAATTTAGAGACCATCTCAAGCATAGAGTTGATGCATTGAATACCAATGACCGACAACCAGAGGAATTGTGGGATGACATCAAGAATATCATCCATGAAGAAAGCAAAAGGTCATTAAAAATACAGAAATGGAAGAAAAGACCAAAATGAATGTCAAAAGAGACTCTGAAACTTGCTCTTGAATGGAGAGTAGCTAAAGCAAATGGAAGAGATGATAAGATAGAAGAGCTGAACAGAAGAGTTCAAAGAGTTGCTCAAGAAGACAAAGTCAATTATTATAATGAAATGTGCAAAGACCTAGAGTTAGAAAACCAAAAGAGAAGAATATGCCCAGCATTTTTCAAGATGAAAGAACTGAAGAAATAATTCAACCCTCGAGTTGCAATATTGAGGGATTCTGTGGGTAAAATATTGAACGATTCAGGAAGCATCAAAAGAAGGTGGAAGGAATATGCAGAGTCACTGTACCAAAAAGAATTGGTCGATGCTCATCCATATCAGGAGGTGGCATATGATCAAGAACCAATGGTATTGAAGGAAGAAGTGGAAGCTGCATTGAAGAAATTAGGGAAAAAAAAAAAAAAAAAAAGCCCCCAGGAATTGATGGAAAACTCCTTGGGATGTTTCAACAAATGGATGCCATGCTGGAGACATTTACTTGTCTATGCCAAGAAATTTGGATGACAGCTACCTAGTCAACTGGCTGGAAGAGTATTTGTACCAATTCCAAAGAAAGGTGAACCCACAGAATGTGGAAATTATTGACCAATATCATTAATATCACATGCAATTCCAGAACACTTAATTGTGCTCATGAGAAACCTATACATAGACCAGGAGGCTGTCATTCGAACAGAACAAGGAGCTACTGCATAGTTTAAAATCAGGAAGGGAGTGCATCAGAGTTGTGTCCTTTCACTATACTTATTCAATCTGTGTGCTGAGCAAATAATCCAAGAAGAAGCTGGGCTATATGAAGAAGAGTGTGGCATCAGGCTTGGAGGAAGATTCATTAACAACCTGTGATATGCAGACAACACACTTTGCTTGCTGAAAGTGAAAATGACTTGAAGCACTAACTGATGAAGATTAAAAAACTGCTGTATGGATTACACCTCAACATAAAGAAAACAAAATTCCTCACAACTGGACCAATAAGCAGCATCATGATAAATAGAGAAAAGATTGAAGTTGTCAGATTTCATATTACTTGTTTCCACAATCAACACCAATGGATGCAGCAGTCAAGAAATCTGATGAGGTATTGCACTGGGCAAATTTGTTGTAGAAGACCTCTTTAAAGTGCTGAAGAGCAAAGATGTGCCCAAGCCAAAGTATTTTCAATCACCTCATATGCATGTGAAAGCTGGACAATGAATAAGGAAGACCGAAGAAGAGTTGATGCTTTGAGTTGCGGTATTGGTGAGGAATACTGAAGGTACCATGGACTGCTAGAAGAACTAACAAATCTGTCCTGAAACAGGTGCAGCCAGAATGCTCCTTGGAAGTGAGAATGGCCAGACTTCATCTCACCTACTTTGGTCATGTTGTCAGAAGGGACCATTCCTGGAGAAAGATATCATGCTTGGTAAAGTGGAGGGTCAACAAAAAAGGGGAAGGCCCTCAAGGAGATGGATTGACACAATGGCTGCAACAATGGGCTCAGGTATAGCAAGAATTGTGAGGCTGGCACAGGATCGGGCAGTATTTCATTCTGTTGTACATAGGGTCACTGCAAGTCAGAGCCCACTCGACAGTACCTAAGAACAACAATATCAACAGTGTGAAATGCTGCAAACAGGTGGAGGAGGATGAAGACAAGAAAGGCCATAGGATATGGAACTAGGAGTTCATCAGTGACTGCTGAGCAGACACATGCCCCCTGATTCATGATCTCCTCTTTCAGAAACATGATTCCTGGTATCAAGAGCTTTCAAAGCACACAGTGGGACTGTACAGATCAAAGTTTCTCCACCTCTTCCTCACCTTTCCCAGAGAAGAGTGGGAAGAATTATAAAATTTATCCATATCCTTATGCATTCACTTTCTCCTCACCTCCTAAAGGGGCCCTTCTGGTGGCAAAAAATTGGGCCATGCATACCTTCTGCTTGGGAGGCTCCTTTGGCTGTCGAGGGTTCAGTTGGGCCATGGGTCAGGAAGCAATGAGCTCTCAGCTTCACAGGCAAAGAGGAAAGGAAGTCTCTCTGGACTCTACATTGCCTTGCTTGGTACACACTGGGGTGTCCTATTCTGAGATTTGAGACAGAAGCCTTACTCAGGAATCACAAGGAGGATTTCATCTGGAATGTATCCTGTTTCATCTCTCATGAATCTGAAAGTGGCAGAAGGCAGCTGGACTAGGTACAAGGCCAGTCAAAGGACAAGAGAATTCAAATGGTGACCTTCATGTTTAGAGGGTTGTGGGAGGGAATGAGTAGGAGAACGGCATTAGCATTCTTCAAGTCATGACTCAATGCCAGGCACTGCACCTAGTCCAGTACTCAGTGCTTAGCACATATTAAATGCTCAACATGTACTTATTGGTGAAGTATCTCCCCACTGCTGAGCCTCACAACAACCCTGTGAACTAGACTGGAAAAGGTGACTTACTGTTTAAAGAAACAAGTTGTAGTAGTATTTGTTAATACTAACAAATAGTAGAAGCAGTATTCCATTCGAGACCTCCCTTCCTCCAAGCTCTGTTCTCTTTCTTTTATTTCTCAGTGGATTTCAAGTAGTTAACTCACATGTTTGTGACTTAGTAACAAAGGTAGCAGATAAGAATGGCCAATATCACTCTTGTAAGAAGCTTGCATAGGAACTGAAGGAGGTGTTTCACAAAGGGCTTTCCCTTCAACTGGCAGGAGCACCCTCTGGGGAGTTTGCTAAAAGGCAGATTCCTGAGCCCCACCTCAAACCCATGGAAGGGAAATGGACATGAAACCTAAATTCTATAGGTGGAAGGCCCTGCTGGACACAGCTGAGAGAAGATAAAGCAGGCAGCGGAAAAGACAA
Organism: Orycteropus afer afer; assembly: GCF_000298275.1. Classification (NCBI taxonomy): domain Eukaryota; kingdom Metazoa; phylum Chordata; class Mammalia; order Tubulidentata; family Orycteropodidae; genus Orycteropus; species Orycteropus afer. The sequence goes on along the minus strand of NW_006921645.1, from coordinate 12,319,679 downwards.
AGACCATGGAGGAAGGAGGACGCAGTCACAGAATGATCATGAGTTTTAATTATTAGTGGAGCTTTAGTGGCACAGTAGCTAAATTCAGCTGCTAACCAAAAGGTTGGTGGTTTGAACCCACCAGCGGCTCCACAGAAGGAAGATGAGGTAGTCTGCTTCCATAAAGATTTACAGCCTTGGAAACCCTATCGGGCAATTCTGCTTTGTCCTATAGGGTCACTATGAGTCAGAATTGACTCAGTGCGCTTGGATTTGGTTTTATTATTGGAGTGGGGTGACAGTGCTAAGAGGAAAGAGGAGTGGAAATGGGTGTATCACAGAAGCCTAGAGAAGGAAACAGGAAGTGAGAATTAGCAATATAACCCAATGTAGTGTTGGACGTACATGTGATTAAAAGCAAAGTAGTTTCCAACTTCAATTGATATGTAATAACTGAGAGATCATAGATCATTGAAGTCCCTTGTTGTAAGAGCATAGGGGCCTGGGAGCCATTCTCCACAGTGGGCACTACAAGCACTGGGTAGTGCCAAAGACAGAGGGATGGGGGGCTCTCACCCTTCCAGAGGACTGTATTAACACACCTCAAGCTCTACCCTCACCTACTGCCTGTACTCACTCTTACAGAAGGTGTGCATGTGACGGACAAGAGTGGCAGGCTTTGGCAGTGGTCTTGAAACCAGCAACTCCCCAGAGAGAGAGCATCCTTGACCAGCAAAAAAACAAACCAGTTGCCACAAAGTGATGCCAACTCACGGAGATCCCATTTGTGTCAGGGTAGCACTGTACTCCATAAGGTTTTCAATGGTTGATTTTCCAGAAGAGTTCGGTAGACCGTTCTTCCAAGGTGCCTCTCAGTGGACTCAAACCTCTAACCTTTCAGTTAGCAACTGAATGTGTTAACCCTTTGCACCACCCAGGGACTCCCAGACCCAGGTATTTTAGTCCCATTGACAGGTATGCCCCATAGAGAGATGGGTGCATCAGACTGGATGCATGAGATGAATGTATCAGATGCATCATAGCTTAATGTCTTTAGATAAAACAGCTAATTCCCCTTGTTATTATCTCAGGCTTATCACCTGGTTATATTTTGGCATCTCTATATGGTATGTGGCTAACCAGCCAGTCTGAACATGCCAGCCCCCTATGCTGTTATGTTTCTAACCATACAAAAGTATTCTAGAAACACCTGTTTCTTGTGAATCTGTTTATAATTAATCTGATCACCTCTGTCCATTGCTAACTTCTCTGAGGCCTGCCCCATGAGGATGTCTTGTCTTTCAAACATTCACCTCCACTTATTCCACCTCCCATTCATCTCTCTCTAATGAAGCAATGGTTACAATAAGGGACTTCAATGATCTTTGTGGGTATGTATAATTCAACTCAAAGCAGATAATATGAGTAATTCTCTACTTGCCTTACTAACAATTTAATTTCTTCAAAAGGTAAAAGAAGCAAAGGAATGCAACTTTGAAAACATTTCTGACTAACAAAGAGCTTATTGTAACTATGGAAGTTCTGAGAACATTTACAGATAATATCAGCTTAGGGTTTGTAATAGCCAAGAAAGGGAATATTGGACAAAGGCAATGACTATCCTAAAGTTCAGGAAAGTAAGTATCAAAATATCAGAAAATATATAGCTATGATTATACAGTCAGGGACTCTAAGGGCACCAAGATATAAGAGGACTGGGAGATTCTCAACCATGACAACATGACCACAAAGAGCCTGTTGGATGCGATGAAAGAACACTCTTTCTGCATTGAGGAAAATAATTTTATATCATCCAGGGCTCAATACTAAGGCACAAACTGCCTCTGGTGTAGAATTCTAAGCAAGCTGGAAATGAATTTTTTGTAAGAATATTGGGTAACACACAGAATCAATAAGAAATAGCTGAAAGCTGAAACAGAATCTAAGGGAAGCTGCACAGCCAAGAACAACTCTACGAATGTGCCTCAAAACCATGTGCTTAGGTTGCAGCCATGAGCATTGCAATCATTGGCTATTTGTTGCCACCACAACTGGCCCAGATGTCAACAGGCCTATGGTCCCGATGTCCCTGGCACTGTCACACGTGTGGACCCTTGACTCAGATGCTGCCACAGCAAATAAGTTCTCACTGCTCTGAATATAGGAGTCCATAGGTGGCACAAACATTAAGTACTCAACAACAAACTGAAGGGTTGGCAGTTCAAGGCCACCCAGAGGTTTCTTGGAAGAAAGTCCTGGCAATATGCTTCAGAAAGGTTGTAGCCTTGAAAACCTATGATTCAATGGCTCCTGGTACTGGTCCTGAATCTATGCATCTGAAAAAAAAAAAAAAAAACAACCCGACAAACTCATTGCCATTGAGTCAGATCTGACTCCTTGGGTTTCTAAGGCAGTATCACTACAGAAGTAGATTGCCCAACCTTCCTCCCAAGGAGTGACTGGTGGGTTTGAACCGCCAGCCTTCTGGTTAGCAGTTGAATGCTTTAGGCAATTCACCACCAGAGCTCCTGAATCTATGCATCATTCCCTCAAAATTCGAAGTCCTGGGTCATTGTATCTCATTGGCTGATCTAGATCACATACTGCATCCTGCTGCTAGCACAAGGAAAAGGAATATTTCGAGTCATTTAGTGGGGGGAGGGATTTCCTCCAAAATAGGAAGGATGTTTATATCCTGGGTAGCTAAAATATGGATCCATTTCACTCTTCCCAACATCCACACACACAAGTCTTCCCAAAGTTACACTACAAAAAAATTTCTCCCACCTATAAAACACAAGGAGCTCTAGTAGTGTAGTGCCTAAGGTATTTGACTGCTAACCAGAAGGCTGGTGGTTCAAACCCACCAGGCTCTCCTCAGAAAGAAGGTTGGGCAATCTACTTTTGTAGTGATACCTCCTTGGAAACCCAAGGAGGGGTCGCTATGAGTCAGATCCAACTCGACCGCAGTGAGTTTGGTTTGGTTAATATAATGCAACAATTCTTCTTACAATTAAAAAATACACTCTACTGTCCTCAAGTGAAGATATCCCCAAGCCCACCAGTTACTGACTTCAACTTCAAGAGTAAAATTTCAGTGATCCATTGTTCCTCTATTTCATCATGGCCTTGTCTCCTATACATTTTCATCCTATAAATTGAATTGTAAATTTAACCAACACCAACATATCCTACATATAATAGTATGCACAAGAGGGAGAGGAAAGAAAAGAGAATGTATTAAAGTATATAAATAAGAACATTTCACATACTGTTGTATAAACGAGTTAAAAATGAGTTGTGTATATTGAAGTCAAGTTGTTTACTTTTTCATAACAAAGTAAGATCTGTTAGCCCAAAAAAGCCCACCAGTTTAAACTCAAATTTGTACATATCCAAATGTTTTAAAAGTAGCCCAAATAAACAGATTTTTAGCACTTAAAACCTTTACATACCCGTGAAACTGCAACCAACATCTGCTAGCTCTAGGTAACATAAAATCCCATAGTTATTAGGACCCTAAGGTACTGCTGCTTTTGGAGTTCCTTCTCAGGCCCAAGAGACTCCCCACCTTGCTGCAGAAGAATCTCACCTAAAGTACACATGAGCTCCCCCTCTCTTTTCCTTTTCTCTGAGGTTTTCCATGCCCTCTTCTTCTTCTGGTGGCAATCTGTACCTCTAGAAGATCTCCTACTTCTAGGAACCACCCTCTGCGTGCAGCTGTCAGCACATGTGTTGTGTGCTGTCCATTCCCACTCATAGTTGTTGTTAGCTGTCATCGAGTTGTTTCTGACTCATAGTGACCCCATGCACAGCAGAATGAAACACTACCTGATCCCGTGCCAGCTCCATGATCCTTGCTATACTTGAGCCCATTGTCGCAGCCACCGTGTCAATCCATCTCGTTGAAGGCCTTCCCCTCTTTCGTTGACCCTCCACCTTACCAAGCATGACATCCTTCTCCAGGGAATGGTCCCTTCTGACAACATGACCAAAATAGGTGAGATGAAGTCTGGCCATTCTTGCTTCCAAGGAGCATTTTGGCTGCACTTCCTCCAGGACAGATCTGTTAGTTCTTTTAGCAGTCCATGGTACTTTCAATATTCTTTGCCAGCACCACAACTCAAAAGCATCAACTCTTTTTTGGTCTTCCTTATTCATTGTCCAGCTCTCACATGCATACGAGGTGATTGGAAATATCATGGCTTGTGTCAGGTGCACCTTAGTCCTGAAGGAGACATCCTTGCTCCTCAGCACTTGAAAGAGTTCCTTCACAGCCGACCTGCCCAGTGCTACACGTTGTCTAATGCCCTGACTGCTGCTTCCATTGGCATCAATTGTAGAACCAAGCAATGTGAATTCTTTGACAACCTCAATCTATACTTAGTTTGCTGAAAATAGTTGATCAAACTTTATCTCTTAAAAGTTTATTAATTCTTCACATGTTGTTTTAGACATATATGATGGGTTGCCCTTTCCTGTGTTACCATAATTTGAGATGTGACCTACTACAAATGAATGAGCAACAAGTTCAAGTAAACCTCCAAAATTTCCATTTTGTGCAAACCCAAACACTTCATTTCTTCCTTGAAAAGATAGTCCATGCTCAGCAGTTGGTATAATGACAGCAACAACACACTGTAAAACAACTTTGCGATACTGACTTTCTTAATTAATTTGTGTTTCCAGTTCATGAGTTAAGCCAAAACCATATCTTTGGCTTAAATATGACACTATACAATCTCTGTGAATTGACTATTTTCATGTTTATCAATCATATTTGAGTTGCACCAATCACTAAATCCATCCATAGCAAATTGAGAATTAAATGATTTAGGATTGTTTTCAATCCTAAATTGTTGAATAGTTTTCAAACAAAACAATATACAGAGCTGACCAATGGAGTGCACAGTGGCCATTCCCTCTAGTAGTTTTTACAAGTAGCTTTGTATCCGAGAAATATATTCTTGCTACAGAACTTTGTTAGATTATCATCCAGAAATTTTCGACATGAGTTTTCAAATGGTTCACAAAACAGGATTTGTATTTCTCTTATTTATGAGATCTACAGATAGAACAATTTCAGATTCTAAAATAGTTTCACTTCCTACACCATTAGTGCCTAAAGCACTTGACTGCTAACCAGAAGGTTGGTGGTTCAAACCCACCAGCCAGTCCTTGGAAGGAAAGTTGAGCAATTTACTTTTGTGCTGATACTGCCTCAGAAACCCAAGGAAGGATTGCTATGAGTCGGAGATGACTCGAGGGCACATAACAGCAACAACAAAAACAGAGATGAATGGATGCAAAATTTGGAACAAATTCCATTATATTCACATTGCTATTAGTAATTTCAGCACTCACAGTACTAGTACAACAATTTGCACACATTAAACTTGAGCATTCAATGTAAGAAGTCTCTTCTGATTCATTTCATTTTAAAAAGGAAGTTAAATTTGAAAGTGTCTTTAGGGATTCACAAATCATTTCCTTTTTATCTTCCGTGAACTTTCATTTCTGTGCTCCACTTAGTTGTTGCCTTTTCATTTTACCTGATATAAAATTATGTCACTTTTTAAATTTGCTTCTATGGTAGGAAATAAATTTGAACAGTTGAAAAGAAATAAAATTTATAAAATAAAATATATATTCATTTTAGACATTAATACAAAAAAATGTATTTGAAGATCAGTAAGTGAAAAAATTGATTTGGAACATGCAATTTTGTTCATCAGGTCTGACACTATCAAAAGAAATAGTACTTACGAGACACTCAGAAAAAATTTCATGTTTATCATGTGATGTTTGTTGGCAGGCCATTCACAGATCTTCACAAGTGCTTTTTGTCTTGAAATAATGCTTAAAAAATTTGTTACTTTCTCTCTTTGATGCTACATCTTCACAGTTCATTGGACTACTGCTGATACTCAATGGGGATGAGAGTAATGGCAAAAAGCATGATACAAATACAAAGGTATGCTCAATCTGAAGATGTGTTTTGGTTTGTGCAGGACCAGTCACATGATTAGAGTGCTGTGGGCATGCTCTTATGTGGTCGACCAGAGAGATCTGAATGAGAGGTTGTACCCAACTGGTCTGAAATGAAAAACCTGAAAACCCACTGCCATCAAATCCTTAATGTGCAATTAGTCAGATAGTAGATTTCTTTGCTGTTGTAAATGCAAAATGTCAGTTAATGAGATAGTCAATAAGTGAGGAGGAGGTGTATTTCTTTTGACTGCTTTTTTTAATAAGTAGGGGGTATTGCAGGTAATTCTGCAGGACACTGTCTGCATAATAGGCCTTATTTCACAAGTCAAGAGGCCCATCTCTGAGAAGGTCTAGTCCAATGCCATACTCAAGCTTGAGGAAATAACCATGAGATGGGCTCAGGGATGCTAGGTCTCACTGTGGTGTAGATTCTGGACAATATTCTACTTATGACCTGGTTCCCATAGACCTATTCTGACCAGTGGGCGATAGCGGCATTAAGGGTTCTGAAGAATTAATGTTAGCTCAAAGTCAATGACCAATAACCCCTGAAAGATCATGGTTTTTATTTTTTCCCAGTTACCTTAGTAAATGACCACAGATTTCTTTGATAAAGAATAGAAGAAATATACACCATATATACCTATGATGGCACAATAATGCTGTTCCTCAAGATTGCCCAGGCCTCCCCTTTATTCATGAAGTTTTGGGTCTAGTGATTGGATGTGAAGTTACGTTATTCTTTATTGTAATAACATGAATCAGACCTTTTCTTAGAAGACCTGCAGTATATTTTTAAATGATTTATTCTGTATATATTATTAAATGGTATCCTAATAGCTAATCTTTTATTTTGGTGCTGAGGATCCAAAGCTTCTGATTACCATGGTGGCCCTGTTGCCTAAGATGGAAATCATGTCCCCATTTCTCTGTTGACTTAGGGTCTGACCATTACATTAGAAATAAAGGAGCTCGTTTCAGCTGCAATATGATCCATAAACATTCCTGGCCTACTTACAGAACCAAACCACAAACCAAACTCATTACTGTTGAGTCAGATCCAACTCATAGTAACCCCTCCTCGGATTGCTGAGATGGTATCACTACAGAAATAGATTGCCCAGTCTTACTTCCAAGAGTGGCTGGTGGGTTTGAACCTCCAGCCTTCTGGTTAGCAGTCAAATGTCTTAGGCACTACACTACCTCCCTACTTACTAGGACCATCAAAAGACTTGGTATTTCCTTCATCAGTGTCTTCTGGGCCACATGGGGAGCATAGAAAGCAGGTAGATGGATGTGTCACACATGATAAATGCCCTCCAATATTTGTATCTTTCAATATTTTGAAATTCCTTTCTCAATGTTATATTACATCGTATCTCAGTTTCATTTACCATTGCCCTGCATTATGTCGAGACTTCAGGCAACCAACCAAGAAAACACTTAAAACTTCCAGCTACTCAAACGAGTATATTAAATCCAAATTTATAGACAATGTATCTATGTCAATATATTTAGCCTGAATCTAAACTTTTGTTTTTTTCTCCTTGGGAAATCTGTTCCCATGTGTATTCTCCATATTGATGTAACTTAGTAAAGCCTGGCATATGTTTGTGTGTATATGTGTGCAAATCTTGAACTACCAGATTTTACTTTATAATTGGCCCCCCTGGGCATGCTGGTACCTAGTTCTAGTTATATATTTGGAGATAATAAGGAGTGAGGAGAGTACAACATGAAGATAATTGGCTTCTTCTTACAAGATGTATCTTCATATAAAGCAATAATGGCCTCATTAGATATAGAAACAAGTTCTGTTTTGGCTGGCAGTGTAGGCTCTGTAGGGCTTGGGAGTACAAAATACCCTGGATTCTTCAAATATTCCCATTTCAGTTCATGAGGTACAACACTTTCCTCATCTGTGCCCCAGCTTTCACATAAGTGACCTAGTAAGGCTGTAGATTCAATTGATTTTGTAATTTGGCAGCTCATTGAGTTTGCCTTTCAGTTTTCTCAGCCCTGGGTCTGTAAGAAACTACATTCTTTTTAGTGTCATCTCAGAAAGTCCCTGTGTTTTAATCTGTATTATAAGCTGAGAATTTAAGGGTTTGAGCTTGTTATTTATTTCTGTATAAGCTAATAGAAGCAGTCACATCACTCTAAAGTCCTTGAATTCCTTTTGACTCTCCTGTAGTTATATGTCAGGAGCAAATAGTGGCTTTCAATGAGCAATGATCAGGGGAAGTAGTTACCTTTGAATTTTTTCAACCACTATATGTCACAGGCTTCTCACCCCTATATACCAACAGAATTTTTTCTGCTCTCAGTTCTAAGTAACGATGTAACCAATTCTAGATTCACTTTTCCATCTATTTTCCCCAAGTTTCTATTGCCTACAATCAGCTCCTAGTACCAATTTCTCTGCACTAGTCAAGGTTATTGGGCTAGACGACATAAACCTAATCTGGCTAACTTACAGCAGAAAAGAAATGTATTAGAAGTGTATAGGTAGTTCACAGAATAAATGGGAAGTCCAAAGAACCAAAACTAGAACCTAGACAAGTGGTTTCTTAGATATGATACCAAAAGCACAGGAACAAAAGAAAAAATTGATAAACTGGACTTCATCAAAATGAAAAACTTCTATACATCAAAGAGTACCATCAAGACAGTGGGTTAAAAAGAAAAATTAGAGAAAATATTGTAAATCATATATCTCATAAGAATCTGGTATTCAGGGGACTTCCAGTAAGATAGAGGAATAGGCAAACAAGTGACACAGATCTTCTTCAACAAAGAAAAGAAAAACCAATGGACAAAGATAGAGAAGATAATCCTGGAGCCTTGAGCTTTGAAAGGAACTATACAGAAGTGGATTAAGCACCAACTAGTGGAAAAACTTGAATGAAAACAGTGAGTATAAAGATAGTCAGAGCTGTGGACTATCAGCTACCCTGATGGGACCAACAGCCTGAATATTTCCATGTGGTATTGGAACCTGAGAATTGACCTAAAGATCAGCCCTGGTAACCAAGGGCAGCAGGGACGACTTCCCTGGTGGCCTATGACTAGGAAGGGAAACAGCAAAGAGGGAGACAACCTGTGCTGTGGACTTTCCGCTGTCAGTAAGGCACAGCCACTTTGATTGTTTACATGAAGCAGCCATTTTGGATATTTATAGTGACCGAGAGTGCAGCCATTTTGAATCTTTACAAGTGGCAACCATTTTGGATTTTAAAGTGATAACATTCTCATTCAGATTCCAGGGACCTAAGAATAGGCTTTGTTTGCCAAGGTTGGCAGGGACATACAAGAGGCTGACAACAGGAAAGGAGACAGGTGGTGAGTGTATAAGTGCTGTCAATTTGTGAAGAGAGGAGCTTGCATAGATAACATACAAAGAAAATTAAAATCATGGGCAAGTCACTCCAACATACAATCATCAATTAAATATAAACACAAAAATGTCATAATGGGGAAATTGGCAAGATGGCGGACTAGGCAGAAGGATTGCACAGACCCTCTTCAACAAAGAAAAGGGAAACCAATTAACACAGACACAGAAGATAA
>NW_006921645.1:12298356-12310039 GCF_000298275.1 Orycteropus afer afer | reverse complement strand
TTCACCCAAATCCTAATAAATAAATAAATAAATAAATAAATAAATAAATAATTAAAAAAAAAAAAAATGTCATAATGCCTTGGAAAAAACAGAGCATCACAGTCCACACAAAGAAGCAAGATAAAGCAGGGGAAACAAGGGACCAGGATACAGACCCAAAACACATCCCTGAGGAAGAAGCAACATTGGAGCTCCCTGATAAGGAATTCAAAAGAATTATATTTTGGTATCTTCAAAGGATCGAGAGACAGATCAAAGAAAACACAGACAAAACCCTAGAAGAATTTCAGAAGAAAAATAGAAGAACAAAATGAAAAATTCGAAATGATTCAAAATATACAGATAGAAATCCAGAAGATTAATACTAAGTTGTCAGAAATAGATAACACATTAAAAGGGCAAAGGAGTAGAAATGATACAATGGAAGACAGAATTAATGAGATTGAAGACAAATACCTGAATACATCTTTGGAAAGGGATCAATCGGAGAAAAGATCAAAACAAAATGAAGAAAGCCTAAGGCTCATGTGGGATACCATCAAAAGGAATAATCTATGTGTCATTGGAATTCCAGAACAGGAAGAGACAAATAGAACCACTGAGAAAATTGTCCAAGATTTGTTGGAAGAGAATTTTCCTGGTATGATGAAAGATGACTATGATAAAAGATGAGAAGTCCAACAAACCCCAAACAGGATAGACCCCAAAAGACAATCACCAAAACATATCATCATCAAACTCACCAAAACCAAAGACAAAGAAAGAATCCTGAAAGCAGCACAGGAAAAACAAAAAGTTACCTACAAGGGGCAACCAATAAGGCTAAGCTAGGATTTCTTGGCAGAAACCATGCAGGTGAGAAGACAATGGGATTGTATATAAAAAACCCTGAAAGAGAAAAATTTCCAACCAAAAATTATATAGCTAGCAAAATTGTCTCTCAAATATGATGGTGAAATTAGGACATTTCCAGATAAGGAGAAATTAAGGGAATTTGTTAAAACCAGACCAGTCTTACAAGAGATGCTAAAGGGAGTTCTTTGGACAAAGAAACAACAACAGCCAAGAACAACTGACCATTAACACACATGATAATATAACTCAGAAACCAATCCAGCTATGGAAGTATCCAAAGTAAATAAGCCTACGAGATTGTAAACAGGGAACCAGAGACATCAATTGACAAATGACATCAATTGACAAACCAAAAAGAGGGAAAAAACTGTGTCATAACAGAACTTCTAGATGGTAGGGATGCCAAGACAACTACAAGATAGAATGGACTGTTCTAAACTTGGGAAGAAAACTATAAATCACAGGTAACCTCAAAGAAAAATGATAAACTTTCACATCAAAATAAAAAAAGAGGACTAGCACAAATATTTAGCAAATACTAAAACAATAGCAACAAGGAAGTGATAACATGATTCATAAACAAAACAAGCTCAGCAAAGAAAATTATATGGAACAAAGAAATCGACACCACAGAAAAGCACATAACAAAAATGAGAGCAACAAATTCATATTTGCCAATAATTACATATCTGGCAAGGGACTTATGTCTAAGATTTATAGAAAACTCCAATGCTTCAACACCAAAGGAATTAACAATTCAATTGAAAAGTGGGCAGAAGACATGAATAGAAACTACACCAAGGAGGATATTCAGGTGGCCAGCTAATATGTGAAGAGATGCTCACAATCATTGGCCATCAGAGAGATGCAAATCAAAACAACAATGAGTTACTGTCTCACCCCAGCATTGATGGTAAGGTTCAACAAGACAGAAAATAACAAATGCTGGTGGGCATGTGGAGAGATTGGGACTCTCATACACTACTGCTGAGACTGTAAAGTGATACAATCACCATGGAAAGTAGTATGACGATTCCTTAGAAAGCTGGAATTGGAGGTACCATTTGACCCAGCAATCCTATTACTAGAGAGGTGAGAGCCATGACAGGAACAGATATATGCACACTCATGTTCATCGCAGCACAATTTACAATAGCAAAAAGATGGAAACAACCTATGTGCCCATCAGCAGAAAAGTGGGTGACCAAACATACACATAATGGAATGCTGTGCAACACTAAAGAATAATTTAGTCTGCAAAACACCACATAATGTGGATGAACTGGGAGGATGTTATGCTGAGTGAAATAAATCAATCACAGAAGGGCAAATATAGTATTAGTTCATTGTTGTGGAGGGTCAAGGAAAGGTTTATATATGGAGGGAAATTTTCTTTGTTGGTTGCCAGGGGTGGGAGGGGATGGGAGGGAACATTAAAAAAAAAAAAAAAAAAAAGCATTGATCCATGTCACTTCAGTTTTGTGTATTTTACTGTACATAAATTATATTTCAATAAAATGTATTTTAAAAAAATCTAGTATTCAGAATATAGAAAAAACAGATACAACTCAACAACAAAAAGCCTTATGATCCAATTTTTACATGGGCAAAGGACTTGGATAGATATTTCTCCAAAAAAGATACAGAAATGACCAGCAAGCATATAAAAAATGTTCAATGTCAAGTCATTTTTTTAAAAAAAAAGTTGTCATTGAGTCAATTCTGATTCATGGTAATCTCATGCATCTTAGAGTAAAAGTGTACTCCATAGCATCTTCAATGGCTGTGATCTTTTAGAAGTAGATTTGAAAAAAAAAAAAAAACTATTGCCATTAAGTTGATTCTGACTCATAGTGACACCATTGGGTTTCCAAGGCTGTATATCTTCATGGAAGTAGATTGTCTCATCTTCCTCTTGTGGAGAAGCTGGTGGTTTGAACTGCTGAACTTCTGGTTAGCAGCTAAATGTCTTATCCACCATGCCACTAGAGCTCCTTAGAAGTAGAGTAGAGTATTGCAAATCAAAGCAAAAAGAAAAAAGAAAAACAAGTCAAAGCAAAAATGATGGTATTACACTTCACACTCCCTAGGAAGGCTATAATAGTTTGCTTGTAGCAAAGATGTAGAGAAATTGGAACCCTCATACTTTGCTGGTGGAAAGGTAAAATGATACAACCACTGTGGTAAATGGTTTGACAGTTCCTTGAGAAGGTAAACATAGAATTACCATTGTATTCAGCAGCTTCACTCCTCTGTATACCTCAAAGAATTGAAAACCAGTGTTCAAACAAAAACTTGTACATGAATGTTGATAGCAACACTATTCACATTAGCCGAAAGGTGGAAACAGCCTGAATATTCAACCATGAATGAATGGATTAAAAAAATGGGGTATATATGATGGGATATTATTTAGCTATAAAAAGAATTGAAGTACTGCTACGTTCTATAACATGGATGAACCTTGAAAACATTATGCTAAGTGAAAGAAACCAGACGCAAAAGGTCACATATATATGATTTGATTTATATGAAATATCCAGAATAGGCAAATCCATAGAGACAATAAGTATATTAGTGGTTGTAAGGGGCTGAGAGTAGGGGAAATGGGGAGTACTGCTTAATGGGTGTAGGGTTTTCTCTTGGAGTGATGAAAAGTTCTAGAACTAGATAGTGGTGAAGCTTATAATTTACTAAAGCCACTGAATTGTAGATTTTAAAATGGTAAATTTTATGTTATATATATTTTAGCACAATTAAAAAAATAATTCAGGAACCAAGATTGTTGGGCAGCCAAATACCATACGATCACATCACAAAATAAACTTGGAGGATGTCATGCTGAGTGAAATAAGTCAATCACAGAATGACAAATATTTGTATGAGTATACTCTTATAAAAAGTCAAGGAAAGGTTTACACAGGTGAGAATATTTTCCTTGTTGATTACCAGGGATGGGAGGGGAGGGGAGAGAAAATTGCCGACTAGTTAAGAGACATGCACTTATTTGGGTGTAGGGCAAAGCAACATAACAAAAGTGTAACCAGCACAATATCACTAAGGAAAAGGAAGATGCAGAGAGGTACACAAGAGATATAGACAAAGGTAAATACTATTGCATATACAATACTGCACTATTAGTAATAACAAATACTAATATATGAGTGGATATATGGGTAAGCAAGGCCAGAAGATGAGTTGTGAGTGTGTGAAAAGGAATATACCATGATCACACACAGGTTTGGCAGACAATATTCCCAAATACATATTTGTATGTGTTTTAAAAATGTACATATACATTATAGACATAACAGAGGGAAAAGTTAGAATAACTTCTTAGACACAACCAGCCACGTTGAGGGAGTAAGTCACTGAGCCTGTGGTCTTAGGACTATGGTAACAGGAGATATCAAGCTCAATTGGTACAATATAGTACACAAAAATATTGTTTTACATCCTACTTTAAATAAAGAAAACAAAAATCCTCACAATTGGACCAATCATGATAAATGGAGAAAAACTGAAGTTGTCTGGGATTTCATTTTACTTGGATCCACAATCAATACACTTGGGAGCAGCAGTCAAGAAATCAGACGACATATTGCACTGGGCAAATCTGCTGCAAAAGACCTCTTTAAAGTGTTGAAGAGCGAAAATGTCACTTTGAAGACTAAGGTGTGCCTGACCCAAGCCATGGTATTTTCAATGCATGTGAAAAGTGAACAATGGATAAGGAAGACCAAAGAAAAATTGGTGCATTTCAATTGTGTTGGTGAAGAATATTGAAAATACCATGGACTAACAGAAGAATGAACAAATCCTGGAAGAAGCGCACCTGAAATTCTCCTTGGAAGTGAGAATGGCCAGACTTTCTTTCACCTACTTTGGCCATATTGTCAGAAGGGACCATTGCCTGGAGAAGGATATCATATTTGGTAAAATAGAGGGTCAGTGATAAAGGGGAAACACTCAACAAGATGGATTGACACAGTGGATGCAACGAAGGGCTCAAGTATAGGAAAAGATTATGAGGATGGCACATGACTAGGCGGTGTTTCATTCTGTTGTACACAAGATCTCTGAGTCAGAGCCGACTCAAAGGCACCTAACAATGTTGTAGGGAAACAAAGTTCTTACCCCCTGTCACAAAGATACAATGATCACAACAGGTTGAAGAAAGAAAACAAAAGGTTTATTGAGTATCGATACCCAAGGAGACAGTGAGAATCGCTTCTCCAAAATGTCTGTCTCCCCGAGTTGGGGAATGGTTAGGGTTTTTAAAGGGAGTCGGGCTGAGAGAGGGATAGGTCTTAGGAACGCTAATAGTGTTTTCCTTTCCATTATAGGATGAGATGAGTTGTATTTGTCTTGTAGTCTCTCAGCCTTTCTTCTGATCAGTGACAAAGAAACTGTCTCCGGTCCTTCAGGCGCCTCACACCTGTCTAGAGAGATTAATTCTGCAAGGAGTGGTATGAAAGTGGGCATCTCCAGCCTCTCCTTCTGTGGGAATATCTCTGTTTTTTCCTTATCTTGGTTGCTCGGTGTCTCCTTTCCCAGGGTCGCTTTGTAACGGGCTATGGCGCTTAACTACAACTGATAGGGGAAAGAGTTATGCCTTAAGGAATAGTAAATCTAAAGAGCTCAACATCAGAAATAAAGGCTGGCTATACTATTTGTTCAGATGAGAGTGATAAGAGAGGGGAAAGATAGTGAGAGTGAGTCACTAAGATTAATGCTTACTTTAATCCTGCCTGTTAATTTGTAAAGGTAGGTTTCAGCGAGGGATTCCTTCAGCCTTTTATTTCAGCCTTCCTCAATACCAACACAACAGCATCCTACTTTGGTGAGTAGCCACTGGGGTTTTAAAAGCTTGTGAGCAGCCACTGGAGATGCAACTATTGATCTCTCCTCATCTGGAATAAAGAGCAGTGAAGAAAATCAAGGACATACGGAAACAATTAGTCCAAGGGGCAATGGACCATAGGAACCTCACCCTACATGACCCTGAGACCAGAAGAACTAGATGTTGCCCAGCTACCAATGCCAACCACTCAGAAAGGGATCAAAATTGGAGATTCTGGGTAAAATGAGAGAAAAATGTAGAACAAAATTCAAATATATAAAAAAGACCGGGATTGCTGGTCAGATAGAGATTGATGAAACTCTTGAGGCTATGGCCCTGAGCCACCCCTTGGTCCTGGAATCAGACTCACTCCCGTGGTTCAACTCTTAGCCAAACAATAGGTGGGCCTATGAGCTGAACAACTACACCAGGGAGATGCACTCCTTGGAAGCACCATAAGAGATCAGAAGGGCAGCATTTGCACAGGGAGATTCTAGGCAGGCAGGAACACATAGGACCCAGGAAAGAGGTAACCGCAGGGAGGAGGTGGGAGGACAGCTATTACATTGTAGGGATTGTAAGTGATGTCACAAAACAAAATGTACATGAACTTTTGAATGTAAAATGAATCTGCTTTGTAAAATTGCACCCAAATCATAGAAAAAGTTAAAAACAAAAAAAAAAAGCCAAAACAAAACAAAAACACTACAAGAATAGTCTGTTAAGGGCATCATTACTGTCTTAGGCTGGGTTCTCTAGAGAAATCAAACCAATGAAGTTTATATGTATATGTACATACAGAGAGACCATCACTCCTCTGTCAGTTTGTCAAACTGTGGTGGTTTGTGTGTTGCTATGAAGCTGGAGGCGATGTCACCGGTATTTCAAATACCAGCAGGGTCACCCATGTGGGTAGGTTTTAGCAGAGCTTACAGACAAGACAAACTAGGACAGAAGCGGCCAACCACTTCTCAAAAATTTGGTCAGTGAAAACCTTATGAATAGTGGTGAAACACTGTCTCATATATTACTGAGAAACCTTATGTTGTTGTTGTTGTTATGTGCCATCGAGTCATCTCTGACTCATAGCAACCCCTCCTTGGGTTTCTGAGGTGGGATTTCTACAGAAGTAGATTGCCAAATCTTCCTTCTGAGGAGTGTCTGGTGGGTTTGAACCGCCAACCTTCTGGCTAGCAGTCAAGTGCCTTAGGCACTACACCACCAGAGCTCCCGAGAAACATGAGTGTCCCTGAAACATCATCTGATATAGTGCCGGAAGATGAGCCCTTCAGGTCAGAAGGCACTCAAATTATGACCGGGCAAGAGCTGCCTCCTCAAAGTAGAATTGACCTTAATGATGTGGATGGAGTAAAGCTTTCAGCACATCCAATTGCTGATGTGGCACGATTCAAAATGGGAAGGAACAGCTGCAAAAATCTATTAATGACTGGAACAAGGAATGTATGAACTATGAATGTAGGAAAGTTGGAAGTTGTCAAAAATGAAATGGTATCTTAGGCATTGTTGTTATGTGCTGTCGAGTTGGGCCCGACTCATAGAGACCCCTCCTTGGATTTCCGAGGTCTTATCACTATGGAAGTAGATTGCCCAACCTTCCTTCTGAGGAGTGGGTGGTGGGTTTGAACCACCAGCCTTCTGATTAGCAGTCAAGTGCCTGAGGCACTACGCTACCAGAGCTCAGTGAGCTGAAATGGACTGATTTTGGCCTTTTTGACTCAATCATATCATGTACTATGCTGGGAATGACAAAGTGAAAAAGAATGGCATGGCATTCATTGTCACAAAGAATGTTTTAAGATCTATCCTGAAATACAATGGTGTCAGTGATAGGCTAACATCCATACACCTACATGGACCAGTTAGTATCACTATTATTCAAATTTATGCAACAACCACCAAAGCCAAAGACAAGGAAATTGAAGATTTTTACCAATTTCTGCAGTCTGAAATTGACCAAACATGCAATCAAGATATATTGATTATTACCGGTGATTGGAATGAAAAACTTGGAAACAAAGAAGAATCACCAATAATTGGAAAATATGGCCTTGATGATAGAAATAATGCAGGAGATTGCATGATACAATTTTGTAACACCAGTGACTTATTCATTGCAAGTATCTATTTTCAACAACATAAACAGCACTACACATGTGGACTTCACCAGACAGAATACACAGGAGTCAAATAGACTACATCTGTGGAAAGAAATGATGAAGAAGTTCAGTATTTTCAGTCAAAACAAGGCCAAGAGCTGATTGTGGAACAGACCATCAACTGCCCATGTTCAATTTCAAGTTGAAGCTGAAGACAATTAAAAGAAGTCCATGAGAGCCAAAATATTACCTTGATGATTATATCCCACCTGAATTTACAGACCATCTGAAAAATAGATTTGATGTATTGAACACCAATGACCAAAAACCAGACAAGTTATGGGATAACATCAAGAACATCATACATGAAGAAAGCAAAAGGTCATGAAAAAGACAGGAAAGGAAGAACAGACTGAAATGGATGTCAGAAGAGACTCTGAAACTTGTTCTTGAATGGATAGTAGCTAAAGCAAATGGAAGAAATGACAAGATAAAAGAGCTGAACAGAAGATTTCAAAGAGCAACTGGAGAAGACAAAGTCAATTATTATAATGAAATGTGCAAAGACCTGGAGTTAGAAAACCAAAAGATAAGAACACGCTTGGCATTTCTCAAGCTGAAAGAACTGAAGGAAAAATTCAAGCCTCAAGTTGCAATATTAAAAGATTCTATGGGCAAAATTTTGAATGATGCAGGAAACATCAAAAGAAGATGGAAGGAATATGCAGAGTCACTGTACCAAAAAGAATTGGTCCATGTTCATTTCAGGAGGTGGCATATGATCAAGAACCAATGATATTGAAGGAAGAAGTTGAAGCTGCACTGAAGGAATTGGTGAAAAACAAGGTCCCAGGAATTGATGGAATACTCATTCAGATGTTTCAACAAATGGATGCTGCGCTGCAGGCACTCACTCATCTTTGCCAGGATATTTGGAAACAGCTACCTGGCCAGCTGACTGGAAGAGATCCATATTTGTACCCATTCCAAAGAAAGGTGATCCCACAGAATGTGGAAATTATTGAAAAATATCATTAATATCGCATGTAAGTAAAACCTTGCTGAAGATAATTCAAAAATGGCTGCAGCAGTATATTAACAGAGAACTTCCAGAAATGCAAGCTGGATTCAGAAGAAGATATGGAATGAGAGATATCATTGCTGATGTCAGATGGATCTTGGCTCAAAGCAAAGTATACCAGAAAGATGTTTACTTATGTTTTATTTACTATGCAAAAGCATTTGATTGTGTGGATCATAACAAATTGTGGATAACATTGAGAAGAACGGAAATTGACTGCTAACCAGAAGGCTAGCGGTTCAAACCCTCCTCAGAAGGAAGATTGGGCAATCTATTTCTGTAGTGATACTGCCTCAGAAACCCAAGGAGGGGTCACTATGAATCGGATCTGACTTAACAGCAATGAGTTATTGTTTTTGTTCTGTTTTTAATTGTACTTATAAGGAACTGTACATAAACCAGGAGGCAGTCATTCGAACAGAACAAGCAAACACTGCATGGTTTAAAATCAGGAAAGGAGTGCATCAGGGTTGTATCTTTTCACCATACTTACTCAATCTGTAAACTGAGCAAATAATCTGAGAAGCTGGACTATATGAAGAAGAATGTGGCATCAGGATTGGAGGAAGACTCATTAACAACCAATATGAACATGACACAAGTTTGCTTGCTGAAAGTGAGAATGACTTGAAACTCTTACTGATGAAGACAGTCTGCAATATGGATTACACCTCAATAAAAAGAAAAACAAATCCTCACCACTGGACCAATAAGCAGCATCACAATAAATGGAGAAAAGATTGAAGTTGTCAAAGATTTCGTGTTACTTGGTTCCACAATCAACAGCAATGGAAGCAGCAGTCAAAAAATCAGACAATATATTGTACTGGGCAAATCTGCTGCAAAAGACCTTTTTAAAGTGCTGAAGGGCAAAGATGTCTCTTTGAAGACTAAGTGGGCCTACCCAAGCTATAGCATTTTCAATTGCCTCATATGTATGTGAAAGCTGTACAGCAAATAAAGAAGACCAAAGAAGAGTTGATGCCTTTGAATTATTGTGTTGGTGAAGACTACTGAAAGTACCACTGACTGCCAGAAGAATGAACAAATCTGTCCTGAAAGAAGTGCAGACAGAATGCTCCTTGGAAGCAAGAATGGCCGGACTTTTTCTCACTTATTTTGGCCATGTTGTCAGAAGAGACCATTTCCTGGAGAAGGATATCATGCTTAGTAAAGCAGATGGTCAGTGAAAAATGGGAAGATTCTCAATGAGATGGATTGACACAATGGCTGCAATGAGGGACTCAGGTATAGCAAGGATTATGAGGCAGGACCAGCCAATGTTTCACTCTGTTATACCCTGTCTGAGTTAGAGCCAATTCAATAGCACCTAACAACAACAACAATATATATAGAAAGATTTATCTCAAGGAAATGGCTCATGTGGTTATAGAGGCTGACAAGTCCCAAGTCTGTGGTTTAGACATCAGGCCGGAGGCTTTTTCTGACTCACGTAGCTACAAAGGCTGATGAACCCAAGATTGCAGGTCAGATGGCAAACTGCTGACTCATGGATTATGGAGGCTAATGAACCCAAAATCAGCAAGTAAGATGTCAGGCTACTGGCCCACAGGCTATGAAAGCTAACAATCCCAAAATTGGAAGACAATAAGGGAGAACACTGGTTCAAGTCCAAAGAACTAGAGGTCAGATGATGATGAGCCAGAGGCAGGATCCAGAGAGCTTTGCCAGAACTTCCATGTATATTAGAAGCAGGCCACACTCCTGAGGAAGCTCCCTTTCCATCTATTGGTTGTTCATAGCTGATCTTATCATAGAGGTGATTACATTATATCAGATCTCATCGTAGGGTACGACAACCTCATAATGGCCAAACCACTGAGAATCATGGCACAGCCAAGTTGACACACAACCTTAAACATCTCAATTACTTTCACTACCACACTTGCTATTTGCTGCTGCCACTCCTAATACCATAGACAAAGAATACCCAATCCTTCACATCTGTAGTCTCAGCTACCCCACCACTGCAACAAAAATACTTCCACATTCTAAAATGTTGCATTATTCCCTCAATGTTCAAAATCCTGTACAGTAGCATCTGATTTACTTAGCCTTGATCACATGCTCATACCATTGCAAGAGAGCAAGGAGAGAGAATATCTACCTTCTTTGGCTCCCATAGTGGGAGATGGAGCTCTATCTCCCACATAATTTTGGATTCCCCCAGATGAGAAAGGGGTTTGGATGATAGGTAGTCCCATCCCCCTCCCCTAGAAAAAGCCACTACAGTCTTGAAAGAATAACAACAACAACAACAACAACAACAACTGCAAAAAGAGAATTAAAACCTAAGATCCAAAAAACCAAATTCACTGCCATCAAGTCGGATCCAACTCATTCATATTGACCCCTCCTTGGGTTTCTGAGGTGGTATCTCTATGGAAGTAGATTGTCCCATCTTCCTTCTGAGGAGTGGCCGGTGGGTTTGAACCACCAGCCTTCTGGTTAGCAGTCAAATGCCATAGGCACTATGTTGCCAAATATTTAATAAGTAAAAAACCTCTATGTGCAGACAAAATACTTCTTAATATGCTAAAAGGGCTTGGAAAAGGGATTGCAAAGTAATTACAATAAACTTTAAAAGTTCATGAGAAAACACAGAGAAATTGAGAGTTGAGTTGACCTTGCATCAAGGAAAATGGTGAATTCTACTAATTACTGGCTTGGTGTTGAATATTGACAATCAATGAAATCTTAAATAAAGTTACTTGTTGTGAACACTTAGAAAATAATTAAGTGAACACTTGGAGGCAGTATGAATTT
>NW_006921645.1:12253220-12290460 GCF_000298275.1 Orycteropus afer afer | reverse complement strand
CTATATCCATTAAATAAGGTTTTTATTTTACGTTAGTGTTATGGATTGAATTGGCCCCCAAAAAAAGTATGCTGAAGGTATGTTTAATAACATCTGTACTTAGATATACGACTCTGTTTGGAAATAGAATTTTCATTTGTTATGTTGATCAGGCCGGGAGTAGGATGGGGCCTAAACCTAATCCCTTCTGAGTGATATCTTTTAAAAGACATACAGACATAGACATAGACACAGACACACACACACATACACAAACACACACAGGGGGAGAAGCCATATGAAGAAAGAGACAGATGAATCTACAAGCCCAGGAACCCTACGGACTGCCACAGCTACTAGAAGCTGAAATAGAAGAATCTTCTCCCAGAATCAATGCCAATAAAATAAAATTCTGTTCCTTTGTGGTATCAGTAGAATTCTTGCCTTCCCTGAAGAAGACCACAGTTTGATTCCCGGTCAATGCACCTCAAGCACAGCCACCTCTCATCTATAAGTGGAGACCTGCATGTTACTATGATGCTGAACTGGGTTCAGTGGAGCTTCCAGACTAAGATAGACTAAGAAGAAGACATGACAATCTACTCCTGAAAACCAGCCAGTAAAACCCTATAGATCACAACAATCTGACCCTGAAATGATCAGTGAGATGGCACAGGACCAAGCAGTCTTTTATTCTGTTGTGCATGGGGTTACCACCAGTCAAGGCCAATTCTATGGCAGCTAACAACAACAGGAAACTAAGAAAAGTAGAGTTTTTCAAACTGCATTTGAAGAGCTTTAGGATTTTGTTGTAGGATCCCTGGTGGTGCAGTAGTTAAGAGCTTGGCTGGCAACAGAAATTTCAGTGGTTCAAACACACTAGCCATTCTGCAAGAGAAAGATGTGGTGGTCAGCTTCTACAAAGATTTACAGCTTTCGAAACCCTATGGGGCTGTTCTACTCTGCTCTATAGGGTTGCAATGAATTTCAAAACAACTCAATAGTGATGGGAGGGTTTTATTATAGAGAGCAAGAGGTAGCATGTGGACAGCCCTCTCACCCCCAGGTACACTCTGTTTTACACATCTGTGTCTTTAAAATGGTTTAAAGTTCTTTAAAGAGCTCTGTTGAATCAGAGACTTTTTTTAAATATATAATTTTAGTTATTTTGTTGTTGAAAATATACACAGCAAAACATACACCAATTCAACTGTTTTTACATGTACCATTTAGTGACATTGATTACATTTTTTGAGCTGTGTAACCATTCCCACCCTCCTTTTCTGAGTTGTTCTTCCTGCCATTAACATAAATTCACTGCCCACTAACATTCTTATCTAATCTTTCAAATTGTTGTCAATTTGTTCCCATACAGATAGTTTTTAAAAGAACATAATGCTCAAGGCAGACATTTTTTTACTAGTTAAGCTAAACTATTGTTTGGTTTTAAGATGATTTCAGGGAATATTTTTAGTTTAAGTTTTAAAGATTATCTCAGGGCAATAGCTTCAGGAGTTTATCCAGCTTTCATGGCTCCAGGAAATCTGGAGGCTGTGGGAATTTGAAATTCTGTTCTACATTTTCCCCCTTCTGATCAAGATTTTTCTACAGAATCTTTGATCAAAATGTCAGTAATGGTAGCTGGGCACCACCTAGTTCTTATGGTCTCCTGACAAAGGAGGCAGTTATTCATGCAGGCAAATAGCAACACATTCCACATCCTTCTCCTATTTCTGACTCTCTTCCTTCCTCTGCTTCCAGGAGAATAAAGAATTATGTGCCTTTGATAGCCTCTTGCAAACTTCTAATACCCCAGGCATTGCATATCAAACTAGGGAGAACAGAGCCACTAAACATGTTATTAGGCCATATAACTGAGATATGCCATGAAACCATGATCCTAAACTTCCAAACCAAGAAACCAAATCCCATGAGGTTCTTAATTGTGTATGATCAGCTTCAGCAGCTACTCTTTCTCTTTTTTGTCATTATTGTAAATATATCACACAACTTTGACATTTCATCTTTTTATAGTGTACAACTTATTGACAGGATCTATTAGAATTTTTGAACATAAGCAAAAAAAACCTAACACTGGAAAACTTAAGCAGAAAAATTCATTTCATTGGTAGTTGGCAAAATCAAAGGAATAGATACAAAAATAAGAACCAGAAAGGGCAGAAGCCAGGGCAGCTGTGGGCTCCTGGCAGCAGAAACTAATAATTGGATCAGCGTGTGACTGCAGTGTTGCATCAGTCTCAACTTTTTCTTGGTCCCTAAAGTCCTGGAAGAGAAAGCCCATTTGTTTTAGTGTGAGTCAGGTGTCCACCTAGGCTAAGGAAGTAAAAGTTACATTATTAGATAGTTTCACTAAAAGTACCCAAGTGGGAAAAGAAAATTTCCCCTGAAGACAGTCAGAGTGATGTTACCAATAGAGGGAAAAACTCTAGGGAGTAAAAAATAGCAAATGTCCACAATATCTATGTTAAAATTAAATTTGAAAACCATAAGCCTGCAATATTTTATTTTGCAATGACAAAAGAATAGTCCATTGAAAGTATGTAAAAAATGTACTCTATCAATTCCATCTTCTTGGACATTAAGGTTGTTGTCTACTTTTTTTTTTGCTAGTGGCATAGTGCC
Source organism: Orycteropus afer afer (assembly GCF_000298275.1). NCBI lineage: Eukaryota > Metazoa > Chordata > Mammalia > Tubulidentata > Orycteropodidae > Orycteropus > Orycteropus afer. Next base: position 12,287,838 of record NW_006921645.1, on the reverse strand, counting down.
TAAGACATTTGATTGCTAACCAGAAGGCTGATGGTTCAAACCTACCAGCCACTCCTCAGAAGTAAGGTTGGGCAGTCTACTTCCTAGTGTTACCGCCTCAGGAACACAAGAAGGGGTTGCTATGAGTCAACATCAACTTGACATCAGTAAGTTTGTTTTTTTTTGGGGGGGGAGGAGAGTATTACAAAGAGTGCCTCAGCAAATATCCCTGAAACTCAATTTTTGCATTTGTCTTTCATTAAGAAATGGTAATTTTTTGGACATCGATTATGATATCCTTATAAACAAGACAGAGAGCGACAGTCTGAATGATTGCATATGAAGAATGCTGTGTTCACTGACTGTTCTTGACTTGCACAGACTTTGCTAATATCATGGTTGATTCTGCCTTTGACCTTTTTCTGCTCAACAATTTTATGATTGATTTAGATATAGCATTGAAAGACATGCCTATCAATTTTACAGATGATACAGAACTAAGAATAATCAGAAATATGGTGGACTATCATCACACTGTGAAAGCTGGACAAGGAATAAGGAAGACCAAAGAAGAGTTGAATTGTGGTCTTGGCAAAGAATACTGAAAATATCATGGACTGCCAAAGAATGAACAAATCTGTCCTAGAAGAAATATATCCAGAATGCTCCTTAGAAGCGAGAACAGCCAGACTTCATTTCTTGTGCTTTGGTCATGTTCTCAGAAGAGACCAGTCCCTGAGAAGGATATCGTGCTTGGTAAAGTAGAGGGTCAATGAAAAAGGGGGAGACCCTCAACAAGATGAATTGACATGGTGGCTGCAATGCGGGGCTCAAGCACAGCAAGGATTATGAGGCTGGCACAGGACTGTGCAGTGTTTTGCTCTGTTGTACACAGGGTCGCTATGAGTTGGAGCTGACTTGATGGTATCTGACAACAACAACATCAAACTTCAGAGTGATCTGTGTGAAGTGAAATACCAGATGCAAATGAACAAAGTGAAAAGTAGCAGGAATAAATATAAAAGTTCTGGTACTGTTGAAATAAAAAGTCAGTTACCCAGATACAGAAAGGGTAAGTGCTATTTGGACAGAAATTCACATAAAAAGATCTGAATTTTTTTATTATTATTAAATGTAAGATCAATATAACTCAACAGTATGATATGGCTGCTAAAACAAACAAACAAAAAGAGTGACTCTAATCTTAAAATGTATCAATATAAGTAAAATACGCAGATTTGGGCAGTGCTAGCCCCTTGTACCTTTTGCCCTGGTCAGACTAAATAGAGAGTATTGACTGGTTATACTTTAAAAGAGATAATAGCCAATTGGAATGAATGCAGAGAAAGGCATCTGGGAGCTATAATAATATAATAATTTATTGAGTGCTTACAATGTACCAGGCACCATGCTAAAAAAAATACCTTATAAATTAGGCAATATTTTATACCTATTTTACAGATGGGAAAATTGAGTCATGAGAAACTAGAAAACTTGCTCAAGGTCACACAGCTAGTAAGTGAGAAAGCTAGGATTTGAGCCCAGTAGTCTAAGATTGCAGTACTGGGATCAAATCTTGGCTTTCTCACTTGGACTGCTTGGTCATGCTCCTTGGACTACTGTCAACCATTATACTATACTGCTTCTCTATATTGCAGAAAGCAAAACAGTGACCCCACCACAAAGGTATGATCTGAAGGACTTAGAGGATTCTCTGAAGAGAAATATCTCACTGGCTTGCTGCTCTGTACAAACAGGCCAATTATACATTTGACTTTTATAGCTCCTTTATCTCTAAATTTAGATACTTAAATATTTTGCAAACTGTTAGCTGAGAGGAGATTTGATAAAAGGCAGAATTGCCCAAGGGCACTAGACAGTGAAAGTCATTCATTCAACAACTATTTATGGAGTGTCACAATGTACTTGGCACTGTGGTACGTCCTGATAATATAACAATGAAAAAGACTAATGTGTTCTTTGCCCTGTATCTGCAATGTAGGGTTGAAAATAAATAAGCAATTGCAACAAGTTTAGTAAGTAATAAAGTAAGAGGGAGAGCTAAGGAATCACACGGTAAGGAAATCTCCACCAGTCTAATGGATAGGGCTTGAGGGTGGTAGGAGGGGACACTTCCTTGGGAAGAAAAGACTAACTGAAACCAGAAGGGTGAGTCACAGTTTTCCCAAAGAAGAGATGGACAGGTGGAGGAGGGTTTTTTCCGGGCAGGGGAAGCAGTTTGTGCGAAATCCTGGATATGAGTGGAGATGAGGCCAGTTCTAGGAATTCAGCATGTCTGACACAGAGAGTGGACAAAGGAAGATGAGGCCCTTGCAATAAGTGGAACCTAGCTCATGGAGGCCTATGAATTAAGTTATGGAGGTTTTACTTCATCCCAAGAACCATGAGAGGCCATTATGAACCATAAGTTTTAAGCAGAGAAGTAACAGGATCTGATGTTTTAAAATCAAATTTATGTATGCTTATAGTTTTAAAAGTCAAATACTAAGGAGTACTTTAGTTCTTTATTTTCAGATTTACCTCCATACATGCAAACACGATTTTCCAATTAGTCACTATCTATGAACTTCCAACTATGTAGGATGAATGTCTGGCCCTTTTAAAAACCTTCCTCTCACTTACTGTCCCCCTGTATTTCCACTTCAGGCTCCATGATTACAGTTAGATCACATAACCTATGAGATTATTCACAGATGAGCCATGTAACACACAATAGTCTATTTTATCTGGAGTTAATAATTGTTACTTCATTGATTATTTATTATATAAGGACCTCTGGTGGTACAGCTCTGGTGGCACAGTGCCTAAGGTATTTGACTGCTAACCAGAAGTTTGACGGTTCAAACCACCAGCCACTGGGTGGAAGGACGACTGGGGAATCTACTTCCATGAAGATATGTTGTTGTTGTTATCTGCCGTCGAGTCGGCCCCGACTCACAGTGACCCCTCCTTGGGTTTCCGAGGCAGTATCACTACGGAAGTAGGATTGCCCAACCTGCCTTCCGAGGAGTGGCTGGTGGGTTTGAACCACCAGCCTTCTGGTTAGCAGTCAAGCGCTTTAGCCACTATGCTACCAGAGCTCCTAATAAAGATATACTGCCTCGGAAACCCAATGGCGGTCACTATGAGTCTGAATCAACTTGATGGCCATGAGTTTGGGAATTTTTTTGGTGGCACAGTGCCCAAGGCATTTGACTGCTGACCAGAAGGTTGGTGGTTCAAACCTACCATCTGCTCCATGGAGGGAAGATGGGGTAATCTACTTCCACAAAGACTTACTGCCTTGGAAACCCAATGGAGGTCACTATGAGTCAGAATCAACTGATGGCAGTGAGTTTGGTTTTTTGTTTCTGTTTTATTTGTCACATTGGTTGTTCAACTTTTTCTGTACCTACCACGAATTTAAGTCTCCTTTAGCTGTGTAAAACACCTCCAATGAGTTTTATTAGTTTCTTGTTTTAAAGAAATCTTTCCTGGACCTGCTGACTTGATCCAATTTGGACTGGGTACCCTGTGGACCACAGTGTAGCTGTGTCATCTTGTGGTAGACTCTTGTTTCCTGATTATATCTTTCTTCCTGGTTACTTCCTACTTTTGGTGGCTCACGCTCTGCAGAAATTTTCTGGAGGTGGATTTTTGAGCCGTTACATAAGGGCAACTTTGTGTCATCCTCATACTTAATTCATAGTTTGCCCTTAGGTTGGAAATGATTTTCCCTTGGAATTTTAAAGGTGTTGCTCCTTTGTCATCTAGCTTTCAGGGTGGTTGTTGAGAAGTCTTAAGCCTGTCTGACACTTGTCCCTTGTATGAAATATGTACATTGCCTGCTCTATCTTCTCTCTGGAAGCTCCTAGGAGCTACTCTTTGTGCCCAATGTTCCACACTTCACTATGATGTGACAGCATATGAGTATTTATTCCTATTTATTGGACCCTTTCAGTCTGAGAATTTGTGTCCTTGGGCTTAAGCACATCTTCTTGAATAATCTTTTTAACGTACTCCACTCCACCTCTTCTATAGTCTCTGTTTTCTGTTTCTGGGACTCCTGTAATTTAGTTCTTGAACTTCCTGGAGTGGTCTCTTTAATTTTTTTCTCCTATTTTCTATTGCTTTGTCTTTTTGCTTTATTCATGTGAGATTTCCTAAACTCTTCTATTGAATTTTATTTCCAGTAGTTATTTTAGTTCCCTGGATGCTCCTATTTATAGTATACTAGTGGGATCCAACTCCACAGCAGTGAGTTTAGATTTTTGTTTTAGTTTAGGAGCTCTGATGGCGTAGTGTCTAAGGCATTTGACTGCTAACCAGAAGGGTGGCAGTTCAAAACCACCAGCCACTACACAAAAGGCAGACTAAGCAATCTATTTACTGCCTTGGAAAACCAAAGGGGATTGCTATGAGTCAGAATTGACTAGATGGCAGTGAGTTTTTTTGAGATTTTTTTTTTTTTTTTAATTCTTTTTAACGGGTGCTGTGTTTTCTGTAGATGCTAGTGGTAGTTTGGGAGCTCTGGTGGCATAGTGCCTAAAGCATTTGACTGCTAACCAGAAGGCTGGCAGTTCAAACCCACCAGCCACTCCTCAGAAGAAATATGGGGCAATCTACTTCCATAGTGATACTGCCTCAGAAACCCAAGGAAGGGTCGCTATGAGTTAGATCCAACTGGACTGCATTGAGTTGTTTTTTTTTGAGTGGTAGTTTATTTTTTTTTAATGCTTCCTCCTTTTTTTCATAGACGTTGTTTCCTCCAACATCCCTTTTCTGTTTTTTTCTTTTCCCCAACGCTTTTCTTAAATGTGTGGTGAGTCTTGGCTATTTGTTCATATTTAAAATTGGAGTACTAAAGTGCAAGTTGAAACTCTATATTCATGGGTGGGTTTGTCTATTATGGATTTCACTATTGAATGATCAGGCTGAACTGTTTCTTAGAGGAGCCCCATTGTCAGACTCTTCTGGTCTTCTCTCTTGGGCTGGTTAATATTATCTTAGGATGCCTGGCTTAATATGCCTGGCTGCAGGCATTCTTGTAGACAAATGGGGAATAAAGATTGAGACGGTCCACATTCAATGAGTAACTTTTTTTTTTTTTTAACTTCTTGTTATAGAAAATTTCAAATTTATAAAAAAAAGTAGAACAATATAAGTAGCCTATCACCAGCTTCAACAATTATCTGTGCATGGTCAATCTTGTTTTATTATACAACTACCCATCCAAATTGTTTTGAAGCAAATCCTTGACATTATTCCATGTGTAAATATTCTGTGCATATCATTTAAGCCTTGGATTTTCAATGTACCCAGTGCAAGTACTCTGTATTTCTCCATCTTCAAAGTAAAAACCTCCAGTCTTCTGCTGGGTTTGGATCAGAAGGGGGTAATTTTCCAAATTCAGAATGAAGGAGGAGATGTGGGGATCTACTCACTTCTTCAACAGTCTTTCAACCAATCCTTCCATTTTTCACTCCAGCTTCACTCCTGCTTATTATAGAGATACCTGGAGACTACATTCCACTTCTGCAAGTGCTTCAGCATAAACTGTGTTACTTCTTTGCAGGTTTAGGACTCAACTTTCTTAGGACTAAATAAATTAACACTTGTCCGTCCACATTCTAGCTTCCAAGTGTATTCTTGTTCTCCTTGCTCTGTGAGTTTAATTTAAAAATTGTACTTTGCCATGGTTTTGGTGGCATTAAGAGGGAACAGTGCTAAATGTATACGTTTTATCAGGCATCTTTATCCACAATCTAACTTTCATTTTAGAGTGACTACTCTGACTTTAGTTTGTTGTCAGGATTGGAATGGAGCTAATACTGGAGGTGTATTAGAAGCCTGGTCAAATAATTCTAGCAAGAGATGATGATGGTTGACCACTCTGATTTAGATCACAATAGAAGGTCCTGGATAGTAGAAAAATGTGGAACAAAACACAAAATCATTAAAAAGACCAGGCTGACTGGTCTGATAGAGATTAGTGGAACTCCCAAGACCAGGGCCTTTAGATACACTTCAAGCCTGAAATCGAACTCATTCCCATGGCTTAACTTTCAGCCAAATAATAGATGGGTTTATAAGGTAAACAATAACACCTGGAAGGTATGCACTCCTTAAGAACAATCAACCATGTGAGACCAAAAAGGCAGTATTTGCCCATGGTCAAAATTCAAAAGGCAGGAAGGAACAGGAAAGAAGGATGAATGGAAACAAGAAACACAAGGAAGAAATGGGAAGAGTGTTGTTATATTGTGAGGATTGCAATCAATGTCATGAAACAAAATGTGTATGAAATTTTTACTGGAAAATTAATTTGCTCTATAAACTTTCACTCAGTCACAATAAAGAATTAAAAAAAGATATATTTCACAATTATATATATATATATATATACATATAATATATATTTGACAATAAAATAAATAAAAATATTAAGCAAACAGTGATGTGGCTGGTATCATATTTGCTATGGATTGAACTGTGTCCTCCCCTTAAAAAAATATGAGCTGTAAATCCTAACCCCTATAGCAGTGGCTGTAATCCTCTTTAGGAATAGAATTTTCTTTATTATGTTAATGAGGCCATGTCAGTGTAGGTTGTTTTAAACCAATCACTTTTGAGATACAGGTAGTCTCCAATTTATGAAGTATTTGAGTTACAATGAGCCACACTTATGACCATCCTTTTTTTTTTTTTTTTTTTTGGTATAGCTTATCATTAGTAACATGTACTACATACAATGTTGCAGTACACAATTTGCTGATGTTATTTATCATTTGCACATATTCACTCACAAATGTCCAAAGACAAAATTTATAGATAATGATGATAAAAGGCAATAGTAATGAAAACTAAAAAGAAAAGAAAAAGAGGTATTTGACATATGTCAGAGTCAACTTATGATGGAGTTGTTGGAACAGAACCCCATGGCAAATCAAGGACTACCTGCATAAAAGATCAAATTAGGCACAGAAGAAAGCAGACACAGAAGAAAGCAGACAGGGTGTCTTAAGCTAGGTTCTCTAGAGAAGTAAAACCAGTGATGTTTATAGAGGGAAAAAGACACATACAAAAAGAGAAAAATATCTCAAGAAAGTGGCTCATGAAGTTGTAGAGGCTGGCAAGTCCCAATTCTGTGGGTCAATTGCCAAGCTGGAGGCTTCTTCTAACTCGGACAGCTGCAGGGATTGACAAACTCAAGATTGGCAGGCAATACAGCAGGCTGCTGGCTTCAGAGGCTAATGAATCCAAGATTGACAGGTCAAATAGCAGGCTGTTTGTTCACAAGCCGTGAAGGCAACAATCCTGAGATCATCAGGCAATACAACAGGCCACTGGTTCAGGTCATAGAACCAGAGGTCAGATGATGATGAGCCAGATGCAACATCTTAAGCAAAAACCCAGAGACCTTTCCCAGAGCTTTTCCATGTATATTGAAGGCAGGCCACACCCCAAAGGAAACTCCCTTTCAATTGATTGACTGCTCACAGCAGATCTCATTATGGAGGTGGTTTCATTACATCAGATCTCATCATGGGGGATAAATATATCATAACTGCTAAGCCATTTAAAATCATGGCCCGGCCAAGTAGGTACACAACTTTAACCATCACACAGGGAAGACCAAGACTATTTGAAGACAGTGGAGGCAGACCAGTCTATAAGCCCAGGAACTCTGTGGGTGGCTGGCTAAAGAAGATGAGACAAAGATTTTCCCTCAGCATAGACAAAAGAAAGACTGCTCCTAGGGTTTGCACCCAGAATTTGTACTTCTAGTCTCCTAAACTATGATAAAATAAATACCTGTTATAACCATCTATGTGAGATATTAAAGCAGGAGACAAATATATGAAGAAATGCTCATAATCATTAGCCATTAGAGAGATGTAAATCAAAACAACAGTGAGATACCATCTGACCTCAGCACTAGTAGCAAAGTTCAACAAGACAGAAAATAACAAATGTTGGTGAAGATACGGAGAGATTAGGACTCTCATACACTGCTGGTGGGACTGTGAAATGGTACAACCACTGTGGAAAGCAGTATGGTGATTCCTTCAAAAGTTGGAATTAGAAATACCATTTGACCCAGCCATTCCCTTAGTAGGTATATATCCTAAAGAAGTGAGAGCCATGCCAAGAATAGACATATGTATACCCATGTTCATTGCAGCACTATTTACAATAGCCAAAAGATGGAAACAACTTAGGTGTCCATCAGCTGAGGAATGGATAACCAAACTATGGCGTATACACACAATGGAATATTATGCAACCCTAAAAAATAATGTAGAATCTGCAAAACACCACATAATGTGGATGAACTTGGAGGACGTTTTGCTGAGTGAAATAAGTCAATCATAGAAGGACAAATATTGTATTAGTCCATTATGATAAAAAGTCAGGGAAAAGTTCATATATGGAAGGAAATTTTCTTTGTTGGTTACCAGGGGTGGGAGAGGAGGAGAGGGAACACTGTTAGATAGGTAGAGATAAGTATTGATTTGAGTGAAGAGAAGGGCAATGTACCAAATGTGAGTGACCAACATGGTGGTATTGAGGAAGAGGAAGACAGAGAGAGGTACATGGGAGGTGCAGACAGCAAAGATGAACTCTTTTGCGCATACAGTACTGCATTGTCAGGAAAGGCAAACATGGGTATACGGGTGGATAGATGGGTGGACAAGCTGAACTGTTAGGTATATCTACATAGGGGGAGTGTACCCAAGACCATGTATAGGGTTGGCATACAATGGTGCTATAAGTGTATTTGTATGTTCTGTAAGAATTCCCAGGTGTATAGTAGAGCTGACAAGGGACAAGGCTGTAGTCACTTCTTGGCCACAGCCAGCTACCCAGAGGAAGTGAGTAGTTAGTTGGACCTGTGGGCTGAGGACCATAGTCACAGGGGACATCAAGCTCAATTGGCATAACATACTACACAAAACATTGTTCTACCTCCTACTTTAGTGAGTAGTGACTGGAATCTTAAAAGCTTGCGAGCAGCCATCTAGATGCAACAATGGGTCTCTCCTAGTCCAGAGCAAAGAAGAATGAAGAAAACCAAAGATGCATGGAAACAATTAGTCCAAGCAACTGGTACACCATGTGATCTGCAGCCTATACAACTATGAGACCAGAAGAACTAGATGGTGCCCGGCTACCACTGTCAACCACTCAGAGGGGGATCTATGTAGGAGATCTTGGATAGAGTGGGAGAACAATGTGGAACAAAACTCAAAATTATTTGGAAAAAAAAGGGGGGTGGATCAGGTTTGCTGGTCTGATAGATCCTGGTGGAACAGCTGAGACTATGGCCCCTAGCTGCCCTTCAGGTCTGGAATTGAACCCACACCTGTAGCTTCCAGCCAAACAAAAGACAGGCATATGAGTTGAACATTTACCTCAGGTAGAGACACCCTTGGAGAGAACAATCATGAGAGAAAGAAGGGCTGTTTATGCACAGGGAGACAGCTCAGGGGATGGGAGTCCATGGAGGGATGAACATAGGGAAGAGGTAACTATTGGAAGGAAGTGGGAGGGGAGCTTTGCATTGTAGTAAATTGTAGTCAATGTCATGAGACAACGTGTGTGTGAGATGCTGTATGGAAAGAGAATTTGCTCTGTAAACTTTCACCCAAATCACAATGAAAAAAAAAAAGTTAAAGGGAAGTAAAAAACAAAACAAAACAAAAAACACCCTACATATTTCTCTTATAATAGCACTACATAACTAAGACAGTATTTAGGGAGTTATTGGGGAGGGGTTGAAAAATTGCTAGCTGCACAGCACTGCCTAGAGTTAGCCTTGCCAATAAACAGCCAGACACCCTCCCCTCCCTTTAACCACCTTCTTTGACACTTTCTTTACACAGTGTTTGCCCTGAGTTTGCCCTTCTTTATCTTGTTCATGAAATTTCTCACACTGCTTCTGTGTGAACAGCTTTGTCTCACTGTCTCCTCAATACTGGCTTTTGTAATCTTCCGATTTAGGCTATTAATAAGAGTTTCAGAGTTCTTAACAGCATATTCTCCTTGTATATTTTTATAAAGCATATATCCTTTTATCTTCTTTAAAATTTTAGAGCACTCCTTTTTTGAAATACAGTGGCAGACAATTGTGTGATTATTTCCACACTTTTCTGCCTCTCCACCACTCCCATTTCTCAAATGCACTGTGTTATTTCCCAGCCTCTCCAACTTCTTTGTGCATTCTCATCCCAGGTCATATTATTTACTCCTCAGCAGAATTAGAGTGGGGAGCTCTATTCCAGGAGCAATAACTTACCGTATTCAAACTGTGCACAGCTGAGCAGAAAGACCTGGATGGCTCAGCAGCCATTTACACCCTTCCCTCAGCACAGTTGATGGAACAAGGCATTTATCCAAACCTCACACCTCTGTATACCAACAAGGACTGTTTATGAGGGGCTGCTACACAAATATAACACCCAACATAGAATACACAGAGAGAGGCAACACACACACACACACACACACACACACTGAGTCACATTGAACTGACCATATAGATAACCCTTCCATTTTAGTTTCTTAATTCTGCTTTAACAGAAATACCACAAGTGGATGGCATTAACAAACAGAAATTTATTTTCTCACAGTTTAGTATACGCAAACGCAACCACTACTGTGGAGTGGGATCTGACTCGTAGCAACCTCTCCTTGAGTTTCCAAGGCGGTATCACTACGGAAGTAGATTGTCCAACATTCCTTCTGGGGAGTGGCTGGTGGGTTTGAACCGCCAGCCTTCTGGTTAACAGTTAAATACCAGTTTAGGATAGAAGTTCAAATTAAGGGCACCAACTCTAGAGGAAGGCTTTGTTTCTCTGTTGGCTCTTGAGCAAGGTCTTTCTCTCTTTCCAGCTTTTGTTCCTCAGTTCCTTGGTTATCCTCATGTGGCATGTATCTTGCCCTTCATTTGTGCTTCTCTTTATATCTCAAAAGTAATTGGTTTAATACACACCCTACGCTAATATGGTCTCATTAACATAACAAAGAACATCTTTTTCCCTAATGGGATTACATCCACAGGTATTGGGGTTTAGAATTTACAACACATATTTTTGGGAGACACAATTCAAACCATAACACCCTTTTTGGAGCCAAGATCTGTCTTACACCTCCAGAAATGCTGTTTCAAGCCTAGAGTAATGGAAGGAAGTCAACAGTGTAGTTACAGTGGCCTGGAGCGGCCAGAGCCTTTCTCCAATTATGAAGCATGTTTGAGCCCAGGAAGCACAGTCTTTGCCTCTTTGTCACCTCACAACGCAAAGGCGGATCTGGGAATAAACAGTAGCATAGTGCCTAAGGCACTTGACTGCTAACCAGAAGGCTGGCGGTTCAAACCCACCAGCCACTCCTCGGAAGGAAGGTTGGGCAATCCTACTTCCGATACTGCCTCGGAAACCCAAGGAGGGGTCGCTATGAGTCGGGGCCGACTCGACAGCAAATAATAAATAAAAACAACAACCCTAAACCACATGGTTTATGGAACAGCCAAGTTTAATTCTGTGATATCGTGATGATCATTTGGAACAAAGAGTGAAGTGGCAAACCAGGATGCTAATAGCTAAATATCCCTGGTGGCTAATGCCCCAGCTCTTGCTCCACTTTCCTAACCAAGAGGACAGCCCACTTCAGCCACAAGTTGATGTTATTTTCTTCTCTTTTTCTGACACCAGAGGATTCAAATGTTAGGAATTTCTAGGATGACATGGAGGTTTCGAAGGACAATATAAATCATTGGCAAGGAGTTCATGAGTGACCCTGTTACAATCCCTTTTAAACATCTAAAACTACATAATATAAAATAATGTAACTAAACAAAGTTTAAAAAGGAAGGCCACAGAATGTAAATTCTGTGGTCACATGACAAATATAACTCGTAAAAGCTTCTATTCCTAAAAAATACAGATTTAATCAAAATGTATGAGGCTAATCCTTAGCTTTTGCTTGGCCAATGGTCAGAGTATAATGAGAAAAGAATAGACAGTTTTATACACATGAAAATAGAGATCAGGCATGAGTCATAGCTAAAAATTAATAAATACAAATAACAACAGCTTAGAAATTGCATTGCATACTTACAAGCCCAGAAAAATTGAAATAAAACTTAGCATCAAAAGGACTCAAGTAAAGAATCCAAAAGGAAAAAAAAAAAATGAGTTGCACAATGATGCATTCAGTAGTATTATTTATGATGTTTAAAATAATTTAGAAAGAACACCAGAAGATTGCACAATAAGGATATGATTCAGTAAATTATGGCATATTGATAAAATGGAATACTATGTAGCCATTAAAAATAAGTGTGATGTTTACTGAAATGTGTATATTTGAGAGGAAAGCAGAAAACCAAGAAGTGTGTGGGCAACAATTTCAAGTGCATGTATACATCCTAATGAGGATTAGAAGTGATTTCAGAGAGATGCACTTACTTTATGGATTTCCTTTTTATGAAGTTAAGTGGATAATGAACATTTAAGTGTACATAGACATATATAAAATAAAATAGAGGTGGGGTGTATTTCTTCTCTTTGCTTCCCAGGAGAGCCATGAGGATAAATTAAGTGGTTTGAACTTGTTGGATCAAAGTATTATGTGCTAGAAAGAGTGAATAGTTGAGGTTCCTCCTTGGAGACAAGTAAGAATATCCATCTGTCAAGTGTTATGCTTTTGAATTAATTTAAGGACATTAGAATATGCTCATAAATAGTGATTTTTTTTTTTGTTCTTTAAAAAAGATTCTAGATTGTATATCCCCAACCATATTCCCCTTTCTCCCTCTCTCTCTCTCTCTCTCATGCACACACACACACAGACACACACAAACATTAAAAGTAGACTACATTATTTGGCATTAGTAAGGAAGGAAGGGAGGAGCTGCAACACCTATCATGTTTATTTCATTTCTTTACTGTCCCTTGTATTGCCGGGCTGCTGAGACACCAGGACACAGAGTTGTTTCAGAGAAGCAGTTTATTAGCACTCCTGGGCGAGGTTCTCATGCCCTACCATCAAGGCCAGAGAAGTCACACCCCCGGGCAGGGGGGATAGATTCTTATAGACACAGAGAGGACCTAATTGGGGACACTAAGGAAATGGCAGGGTCCAACTAGCTATTGGCACGGGTCTGCACCTAATTAGCATGAGGGGGGGTTTCACAGGAGGAAGTTTGTCATCATGTGGGACTTTCCAGCCTGGGCGGGTTCTGCCACCTCGGTTGTCTTATCAGGCTGTCTCACCAGGGCCTGCCACCTGGAGGAAGCTGCCAACTGAAATGTTGGTGGCTTGGGTTTACTTCGGCCTAACATCCCTACTTGGCTCCGTCACTCACCCACACACAATCCCTACAAATCCATAGTGAGTCTATGGAGCCACCATTAACTACATACATGCTACCTCAAAAGAAGGTCCAAATCTGTTGCTTCCTTCTCTTCTTCCTCTCTGCCATCTTGACATTAGGCAGGAGGAAGTAAAATTAGTGAGGATGATAGTGATGACAATTGGCTTACTACAGAACCATTTTTATTGATAATGTAACAGGCTAGCCTTATATCAGAACAAGAAGACGTGGTCAAAGAATAGTACATTCATTTGAAAAATATCATTTTTGAAAATATGATTCCTTTTATTATATGTTGTTGTTGTAGGAGCCCTGGTGGTGCAATGGTTAAATGTTTAGTTGCTGATTGAGAAGTCAGTGGTTCAAATTTACCAGCCTCTTCATGGAAGAAAGATGTGGCATGTCTGTTTTGGTAAAGATTATAGCTTAGAAATCCTATGGGGCAGTTCTATTCTGTCCTATAGGGTCACTATGACTTGGCATGTACTCGATGGCAATGGGCAATGGATTTGTTGTTGTTGTTACTATCCTCTAGTAGATTTCAACTCACGGTGACCCCATGTCTGCAGAATAGAACTGCTCTGTAGGGTTTTCAAGACTGTGACCATTCAGAAGCAGATCTCCAGGCCTGTCTCTCAAGGGTCCTCTGTGTGGGCTAGTAGTCGAGTGTTTAACCATTTGCAACACTCAGCTGCCATCTTATTTACATAGGAGACTTAAATAAATAATGTTGTTGTTGTTATGTGCCGTCAAGTTGGACCCGACTCACAGCGACCCCTCCTTGGGTTTCTGAGGCAGTATCATTACAGAAGTAGTGCCATCTTCCTTCTGAGGAGTGGCTGGTGGGTTTGAACCACCAGCCTTCTGGTTAGCAGTCAAGTTCTTAGGCACTACACTACCAGAACTCCTTAAATAAATAATAGAAAAGAATATTTTACTATTTCATTTAATCATTACATTGCTTGATTATACAATGCATTTCATTTTGTTGAGGACAGTTTAAAATGAGTTTCTATGATGACATTCTGAGCCTGTAAAAATTTAAAAACAAGAAATTACAGAATGGTGATCTTTCCTATTCCCGCACAGGAGAGCGCTCAAGATATAGTAAATGAAAACAGCAGAATATAAAGTTATGTATATGATCAACTGTACAATACACACACCCATATCCATTTAGAAAATTTTTAACAGTGGCTATCACTGAGATAGGGAGCCTTGGTGGTGCAATGGTTAAGCACTTGTCTGCTAACTAAAAGTTCAGCGGTTCAAACCCTCCACCCGTTCCACAGGAGAAAAATGTGGTAATCTGCTTCTGTAAAGATTTACAGTCTTGGAAACCCTAATGGGGCAGTTCTGCTCTGTCCTATAGGATCACTGTGAGTCAGAATTGACTTAATGGCAAAATGTTTGGTATCACTGAAATGGTGGAATTGTTAGTAATTTAAACTTTCTTTTATATACTTTTCCAAATTTTCCAGATTTTCTACCATAAGTATTTGCAAACTTTATACAATGAGAAGATAAGAATAGTTATTAATAGAAAGCAATATCCAAGAGTCTGGGAAGAAAGCCTGTTATTAAGTCAAGGGGCAGATGGGATTGGGAACTGGAAACTATTATAGCTCCTCTGTAAAGAGCAATGCTCAGAGAGCACCTTTGTCTAGTCAAGGGCAGGCTCTCAAGAGAGGGCAGCTGAGGAGGGCTGGAGAAATAAATCAAGACCCAGCGAAAGAGATGGTGAATGTGACAAAATCTTATTAACACTTAGCTCAGATGACTCTCAGCCACATCAATTACAAGGAAGGGTAACTACAACTAGCTTTACCAAGTATGCACTTGTAGAAAGGTTAAGTAGGATCTCAGAGCATGGCCAGTCCAATCTTCTCATTTTCAAATGAAGAGCCTCACAAGAGCTAAACTCATGTACTCACCACTGCTTAATGGTAGAGCCAAGATTAGAACTCTGGCATCTTGATTCCTGCTTCGGTGTTCTTGACTCTACAGCTCTCCACTCCTTAGTGTGGTAAGTGGACTGTTGTTATGGTCATTTTTGCTATTGTTTGCAAAGTAGCTCATGGCAAAGCTGCAGAAGTCCTATATTCAGATTTACTAGTAAGGCTATTGGCAGCAAAGAAATGTGTGTCTCTGACACAGTTTTAGCTTCAAATACACATATTAAATTATTGTCCCTAAAATAAGAAACCAAAGTAAGAAAAGAAGGTCACAAATGGGAAATTACCTTTGGTTTATGGACATAAACCCATAGCCATCAAGTTGATTTCAACTCATAGCAGCTCTGTAGGCAGAGTAGGGTTTCCAAGGCCGAAATCTTTATGGAAGTGGACTGCCACATACATGCAGCCACTGGGTGAGTTTGAACCACTGACCTTTTAGTTAGCAGCCGAGTGCTTAACTGTTAGGCTACCGATGGATATGGGGCCCAGGTAATGGTCAAGGTTTCATTAGATATTTACCCTTGAAAAAGAGGTGGAGGTGAGAAAGTAAGGGCCCACAGTTCCAACAAGCTATTTAATGGCTTATGGAAGTTGAATTAATTAAAGCCAGACAGCACCTCTATACAAGTCTGTAAGAATTAAGAATTATGGAATCATGGAGGCTAATGAACCCCCAAAACTATTGCCCTGAGATAATCTCACTCTCTCCACCTCCCTCCAGGTGTGGAACACAAAGGAGCATCGGTTTTAGAAGGCAGAGCCGGGGAAACCTTGCTTGGAGGGGATCAATTAAGGCTGAACCAGAGATGAGCAGAGCTGAGGGTCTAGCCGTCTGCTTCTTGTTGAAGGAAGGGCTGTCCCTCCATAGAGAAGCTACTGAAGGCCTTTAGGGACCAACCAGGACCCACTGAAGCTGGATTTGGGCTGGCAAGCACCTCTGGGTATGGGAGCAAGGAGAAAAGGCATTCTGAAGATGGCTGCTATGGCTGAGTACCAGAAAATTCAGGAAACAAGGGGGAAGGGTACTTTGGGGAAAGTATCCTATTATATCTCCACTTCTCTTTCATTGTTTTTCTTTCTTTTTTATACTTTAACTTTTTATTGTGATTTTGGTGACCATCTACAAAGCAAATTGGCTTTCCTTTCAACAATTCATAAACATTTTGTTTTGTGACATTGACTGCAATCCTTATAATATAACATCATTCTTCTCACTTCCTGCCTATGCTTATCCATGTATCATTCTTTGTTATCCTTTTCTGCTTTCTGAGCTTTATCCCTATGTGCTTGATTGTTTCATCATTTTTCTTTTTGCTTTTTATTCTTTCTCTTTCTAATCTTTCTGCTCATCTTCCACACTCTTTCCTTTTTTCCTTTATCATAGTTAATGATGTATTCCCAAAGTCTTTCCCTACATAATAGTTGCTTATATTGCACTGATATATCTAGGTGGGGTGTTTTCTTTTAGTAATTTTATACACTTTTTTTTTTTCAAAACGAGAAAATATATCACATAATCTTTGTCCAGGACTGAAAATCCTGACTGGGCCTGCTTCTCTAACTTCATTCCAGGTTAGACCCCTTAACATTGTTCCAAATTGGGACAGATTCCTAACATCCTTGTATTTCTCTTGACTCCAACCCTTCTCTCCAAACCCACTGCCACCGTCTTGAGTCAAGGTCTCATTAACTATTTTTCTCTTCCCTCCTTTTCATAGTGTTTAAACCTACAAGAAAAAAAGAAAGAGAGAGAGAGAGAGAAATAGTACATGAACTCCCATATACTTTGATCTAAACAGAAAATTGTTTACATTTTGTCACATTTCTCTCTCCATATATATATATGGAGCTTTGGTGGTGTAGTGGTTAAGGTGTTTGGCTACTAACCAAAATGTTAGTGGTTCAAACCTACAAGTTGCTCCACAAAAGAAAGGTGAGACCATCTCCTCCCATAAAGATTTACAGCCTTGGAAATTCAATATGGATGCTAAGAGTCTGAATCAACTTGATGGCAGTGAGTTTGTTTCTCTCTATATATATAGATACATATACCAAACCCAAACAAACCCACTGCCATCAAGTTGACTCCAACTCATAGCGACTCCCTTTGGGTTTCTGAGTTGGTAAATCTTTACGGAAGTAAAGTAAATCTTTACGGAAGTAGATTGCCCAGTCTTCCTTCCACCAGAGTGCCTGGTGGATTTGAACCACCAGCCTTCTGGTTAGCAGCCAAATGCTTTGGGCACTATGCCACCAGAGGTCTCTCTCTATACACACACACACACACACACATTGTTGTTGCTGTCATGTGCCTTCGAGTCATCTCCGACTCATAGAGACCTTCTGTACAACAGAATGAAACATAGCTCGGTCCTGTGCCAGTCTCATGATCCCTACTATACCTGAGCCCATTGCTGTAGCCAGCATGTCAATCCATCTCGTTAAGGGACTTCCCCTCTTTTGTTGACCCTCCACTTTCCAAGCATGATATCCTTCTCCAGAGAATCGTCCCTTCTGACAACGTGACCAGAGTAGGTGAGATGAAGTCTGGCCATCCTCGGTTCCAAGGAGCATTAAGGCTGCACTTCTTCCGGTACACATTTGTTAGTTCTTTTAGTGGTCCACGGTACTTTCAGCATTCTTCACCAACACTGCAACTCAAAAGTATCAACTCTTCTTTGGTCTTCCTTATTCATTGTCAAACTCTTACATGCATATGAGGCTATTGAAAATACCATGGCTTGGGTTAGGCGCATCTTAGTCTTCAAGGAGATATCTTTGTTCTTCAGCACTTGAAAGAGGTCTTTTGCAACAGATTTGTTCATTGCAATGTCTTTTGATGTCTTGACTGCTGCTTCCATTGACATTGATTGTAGAGCCAAGTAATATGAAGTCTTTGACAATTTCAGCCTTTTCTCTGTTCATTGTGATGTTGCTTATTGGTCCAATTGTGAGGATTTTTGTTTTCTTTATACTGAGATGTAATCCATACTGCAGACTGTAGTCCTTAATCTTCATCAGTAAATGCTTCAAATCATCCTCACTTTCAGCAAGCAAAGTTGGGTTGTCTATGTATCTCAGGTTGTTAATAAATCTTCTTCCAATCCTGATGCCACATTCTTCTTTACATAGTTCAGCTTGGATTATTTACTTAGAATACAGATTGAATAAGGATGGTGAAAGGACTCACTCCCTTCCTGATTTTAAACCATGTAGTATCCCGTTGTTCTGTTCAAGAGACAGTCTCCTGGTCTATGTAGAGATTCTCATGAATACAATTAAGTGTTCTGGAATTCCCATTCTTCTAAATGTTATCCATAATTTGTTAAGATCTATACCATCAAATGCCTTTGCATAGTCAATAAAACACAAGTAAACATCTTTCTGATATTCTTTGCTTCCGGTCAAGATCCATCTAACATCAGCTATGATTTCCCTTGTTCCACTCCCCTTCTGAATCCAGTTTGCATTTCTGGAAGTTCTCTGTCAATATACTGTTGCAACCATTTTTTAATTATCTTCAGTAAGATTTTATTTGGGTGTGATATCAGTGATGTTGTTCAATAATTTCCACATTCTGTGGGATCACCTTTCTTTGGAATGGGTACAAATAAGTATCTCTTCCAGTCAGTTGGCCAGGTAGCTGTCTTCCAAATCTCTTGGCATAGTCAAGTGAGTGCCTCTAGTGCAGCATCAGTTTGTTGAAACATCTCAGTGGGTATAGTATCAATTCCAAGAGCTTTGTTTTTTGCCAGTTCCTTCAGTGCAGCTTCAACTTCTTCCCTCAGTACTATTGGTTCTTGATCAAATGCCACCTCCTGAAATGGATTATCATCTACCAATTCTTTTTGGTATAGTGACTCTGTGTATTCCTTCCATCTTCTTTTGATGTTTCCTCCATCATTCAACATATTGCCCATGGAATCTTTCAATATTGCAACTTGAGGTTTGAATTATTTTCTTCAGTTCTTTCAGCTTGAGAAATGTTGAAGATGTTCTTTATGTCATCCCATAATTCTTCTGGCTTTCAGTCACTGGTGTTCAATGCATCAAATCTATTCTTTAGATCATCTCTAAATTCAGGTGGGATATAATCAAGGTCATATTTTGGCTCTTGTGGACTAGTTTTAATTGTCTTCAACTTCAGGTTGAACTTGCATATGAGCAGTTGATGGTCTGTTCCACAATCAGCTCCTAGTCTTGTTTTGGCTGAAAAATTGAGCTTCTCCTCTTGCCACAGATGTAGTCAATCTGATTCCTGTGTACTCTGTCTGGAGAAACGCACATGTATAGGCACCATTTGTGTTGTTGAAAAAGATATTTGCAATGAGTAAGTTGTTGATCTTGCAAAATTCTACCATGTGATCTCCAGCATTATTTCTATTACCAAGGCCATATTTTCCAACTACCAGTGATTTTTCCTTGTTTCTTTTGCATTCCAATCACCAGTGATAATTAACACATCTTGATTACATGTTCGATCAATTTCAGACTGCAGAATTTGGTAAAAATCTTTAATTGCCTCATCTTTGGCTTTGGTGGTTGGTGCGTGTGTCAACTTGGCTGGGCCTGGTTGAGTGGCTGGGCAGCTGTATGTAGTATTCTCCATGATTAGACTGGTAATCAACTCCATGGTGGAATCTACTGTGAGCAGCTGAGTAACTGCCTTAGGGATGTGATCTGCTTGCTGTGTATAAGGAGAACCCTTGGGGAACAGTTTCTAGTTTATGGCATGCTTGAACCCTGCATGTAGCTGTGTCGTTATTCAGTACTGTCATGCTCTGCCGACCTTGGGACTTTCAATGGACTTGAATTAATGGCCTGCCATGTGGTTTGGTAACTTGGGACTGTGCCTTTTTACTTGTCAACCTTGGGCTTGTCAGTCTCAGTATCCAGCAGCTGAGTGAAGAAAAGCCTCTAGCTTCAATTGGCTGGGAGCCAGAGACAGAGCTGAAGCCCAAGGTTGAGGGGCTTTCACCCAGCCCCAAGAGCCTGGCACTTTGAACTCAAACTTAAAGCCTCCAAACTGTAAGAGAATAAACTCCTATTTGTTAAAGCCATCCCATTTGTGGTATCTTCTGTTAGAGTGGCACTAGGTAACCAAAACAGTGCATAATTTTGAATAATAGTAGTATTAACTGGTCTTCCTCATAGGAATAATATCCATACTTGGATATTATCCTATCACCAACAGCATTGTACTTCAGGATAGATCTTGGTACATTCTTTGTGATGATGAATGCCATGCCATTCTCTTTCAATTTGTCATTCCTGGCATAGTAGATCATATGGTTGTCTGATTCAAAATGGCCAAAACCAGTCCATTTCAGCTCACAAATGCCTAGGATATCAATCTTTATGTGTTCATTTCATTTTTGACAATTTCCAATTTTCTTACATTCACACTTTGTACGTTCCATGTTCCAATTATTAATAGATGTTTGCAGCTGTTCCTCCTCATCTTGAGATGTGCCATATCAGCAAATGGAAGTCCCAAAAGCTTTATTCTATCTACATCATTAAGGTTGGCTCTACTCTGAGGAGGCAGCTCTCCTCCAGTTGTATATTGAGTGCCTTCCAACCTGAGGGGCTCATCTTTCGGCCTTATGCTGCACAATGTTTCAAGGCTATTCATAAAGTTTTCCGTTAATATATCAGACAATGTTTCACTGCAATTTTTATAAGATTTTTAGTGGCCAATTCTTTGAGAAGTGGATGGCCCCTTCCTTCTTCCAAGTCTGTTTTAGTCTAGTAGCTTTGCTGAAACTTGTCCACCATGGGTAAACTTGCTGGCATTTGAAACACCAGTGGCATAGCCTCCAATCTCACAGCAACGCTTAAGCCACCACAGTATGACAAACTGGCAGACAAGTTCATCTCCCTTAGCTGTTCCAAACTGCTCTGCTCATTTCCTCATCTCCCCCACCCTCCTCACTTACCCAGTCTTCCCCTAGGGCCTTCCACACAAACACCCACCTTCAGTTGCTCCTGGGACTGGTTTACTGTGGTTTGCCCCTGGGGAGCTCGAGCTCCATGCACACAATATATATATATATATGTATATATATATATATATATTCACACACACACATGCTCACATGCATATATTCATACATACATACACACATATAGTGTATATATGTAAAAGCATCCATGTATATAATGCATATTTCAGTAGATATAGGTATAACTGAAAGTCAAACCCATTGCCATTGAGTACAATCTGACTCATAGTGACCCTATAGGACAGAGTAGAACTGCCGCACAGGGTTTCTAAAACTGTAAATCTTTATGGAAGTGTCTTTTTCTGACAGTTTGCTTAGCAGCTCAGCACTTAACCACTGCACCATCAAAACTCCTATATATAGATATAGTATGTTTTCCTGAACAATTTGGAAATAGATTGAAGACATCATGATAGTTCACCCCAAATTCTCTAGCATCACTTAAGAATAAAGACATTCTCCTACATAACCACAATACCATTATCACACCTACTATTTAATATTTGGTTCATATTCAAATTTCCCCAATTGTTCCCAAAATGTATTTTACAATTATTTTAAGATTTTGGTCAAGAACCTCATCAAGGGTTATCTATTTTACGTGGTTGTTGGTTCTTTTTAATGTCTTTTAATTTAGAACAGTTGCCCTTGCATATTTTTGGTTGTTTTTCAGGACACTGATTTCTTGACAAGTACAGTTTTTTTATATAATTGCTCTCATTTTGAATTTGTCTGATTGTTTCATTATGATTAGACTCAGATCAGACATTTTTTGAAATAATGCTATATAGGACATGTTCTGTATCTTTTATCTTCAGAAGATACATAACATCAAAATGTTCCACTATGGTTTAATCCACCTCTGGATTAAGAAGGTAGCCACCAGATCTGTTCATTGTGAAGTACAGGTTTCCCCTTTGTAATTAATCTATGGTATGATTCTTTGAGATCATGAAAATATCTCAGCATCTGTTGATGATCCTTGCCTGAATTGGTGGTTGCAAAGTGATGCGCTACTAATTCTGCTTTTTTTATTAGCTGGCATTTGCTGTCATATCTTGTACTCTCTCCCACAGCAGGCTGCTGACTACTGTTCCTATCTCCAGCCTGGCTCCCTCCACTCCATCTGCTTCCAGAATGAGCATGTTCAATTGCCAATCTAGACACATTCATGTCCAGTTTAAAATCCTTCAGGGAAAAGCTCAACTTTGTGAGCTTGCCACAGAGCCCTTTGTGACCTGGGTCCCATTGACCTCTTTGGGTCCCTCTCTCTCTTGGCACCCCCTCGTGTGCTCTATTCAAACTATTCACACTTCTCCAAATATATCACTCTATTACACACTTCTCTAATTCTGCATAAACTGGTTTCTCTGCCTGCGAGGATTTAAACCCCTTTCCCACCTTCCAATTTTGTCAGACTCTCATTTGTTTCTCTCGTGTTGGTTCACCTCCTCTGAGCCTAGAGATGAATAGGTGCTTTTTGGGAGCTCCCATGACACCTGTGCACACTTCTATCATTGCACCCTGCATTGTAAATGTGTGCTAGTTTGTTCATCTCTCCCACCTGAGTGTAAGCTCTTTGTGGGAAGAGGATCGCCTTTTATCTCTGTATAACAGGAACCTAATATAATGTATAGCATTAAGTAAACATTCAGCAAATAAATTTCACTGAATTAATTCATGTTTCCTGAAATTATTAAATAAAGAACATGACTAACTTCTGAAGAACTAAATTATATTATCTTTAAGGACAAAAACCATGTCTTATAAATCTTTGTATTGCTCTCTCTCTCACCTTATTGCTTATTAATTTGAATAAGATTATGTTCTGTATCTTTTATCACTTCAGAAGAATGAATAGGTTGATAGTTATATTATTTTTCACTGTCCAGTGCATTTTCCTTTTGAGAATTGCTCCTCCTCTACCTAATAGGATGGCCAATCCCTTGCCTGGCCTCATAATGTGAACTGTTGATTAGAGAACTTCATTGTCCTGGCTGCAATGACTTGTGTAGGTAAGGACATTTGACCCAAGTCAGGCCTGGCAGAGTCCTCCCTGGAACTTGGAATGGAGCTAGCACAAAAGACTTGAGGAAAAACAATGTAATACTTATCATTGTCAGAGGCCATCTTTGCCACTAGATAAGAGAGCCTACCTGAGAATGAAACCAACACAAGAACAAACAAGACAACTGGTAGAGAGAGACAGAACTGATGACATGATTTAAACCCCTAAATCTAGCCACTTCTGAAGAGTCATATTGTAAACTTCCTGGAACATGAATCAACAGAGCCTTCCTTCTGGCTGACAGAATTGTGACTAATATATAAAAGCTGCATTCCAAGACAATCCATTTTGGTTAAGCAAGTAAACTGAGACAAGGAATAAGAATTTCACCTTCTTTTAGTCATTTGTTGCCTTTTGAGAAATTACATAGACACTTTTATCTGCACCCTCATTAGCCCCTGATAACTGAGAAGAGAGCTTTTATCTAAGCTACCTCTCACCTGCCTTGAAAGAAACAGGCGTATTTGGGGCCATATCCTCATCCTTCTGTCTCTTAAGTCTCTTCCAAAGGGGCAAAGCAGACCAGGAAGACATGTCATAAAGAGTGAAGGCTGGCCAGCATCTTTATTATTTCCATTCCAGGAGATTACTGAATCTTTTCTCATCACAAATGGTCCATTTCTTCTGAGATCAAGAAAAATCTACTCTTCTTCTGGCAGCTCTGTCAATTTCTGGGGATATAAGGAGGCTGAGATGGAATGGAAGGATCAGGGCTATTTCCCACCAGAGTGGATTCAGACATCCTCCCAAGGACCCTGTGCGTTAATGCTAAGTTGCATTTCAGCGAACCATTGCTAGGGCCCTGGGAGTACATCACCTTTCACCTTAAATTTCTGGGCAATTTCTCAGTGAGGCATGGGAGGAGGTCAGGGAGCCTGGCTTTCTCTTAAGAAGCCTGCAGTATTTGCATGAAATGAACGAGGAGAAAAGGAGAGTCTTGATTTAAAAAAGATTCCCCCATGCCAGCCTGAATGGGCATAATGTGTGGTTATTTTTAGAAGGAAGAGGAAACACATAAGCTCTTTAAGAGGAATATTTTTGTGGCTTTAATTTGAGTTAGCTTAATTAGATGCTTTTCTCCTAACTATTATCTAAGGTAAACCACCCCAAGGGAACCAGAATTGTGATGAAGTGTGAAGGAGAAAGGAGAAGCAATTTTATGGTAGGAACTCCTGTTTCAGGAGGGCCGGGCTAGGCCATTTCTGGTTGACACAGTATGGGGGCCATAATTGCCTTTCCAATAAATTGGCAAGAGTGGAGAAAAATGCAAAAGAACACGGAAAAAGGCACAGAAAGGTCAGACGCCTAATATAAAATAGTTATTTCACAAGTCTGCCTAAGGTTGGGCGTTCTGGTAGCGCAGTGTTTAAGGCACTTGACTGCTAACCAGAAGGTTGGTGGTTCAAACCCACCAGCCACTCCTCGGAAGGAAGATGGAGCAATCTACTTCTGTAGTGATACTGCCTCGGAAACCCAAGGAGGGGTCACTGTGAGTCGGGTCCGACTCAATGGCACATAACAACAACAAAAACAACAACCACCTAAGGTTAGAGCTACTGGTGTACCCCAAGTTTGTCCTTTCTGATACACATTGAATTGGTTCCCAAAAAACATGTGTTATAAATCCTAACTCTATACATGTGGATGTGATTCTATTTGGGAATAGTGTTTTTTTGTTGTATTAATAAGGCCATATCAATGTAAGATGTATTTTAAGCCAATCACCTGTGAGATATAAAAGAAGCAGATTAGGCACAGAAGCAAGTAAGCACAGATGGGGAAAACTGATGCCACATCACATAAAGATCACCAAAGAACCAAGGAACGGAAGCTGAAAAAAGCCAAGGACTTTCTCCCAGAGCCAGAAGTCTTCCCCTAGAGCCAGCACCCTGAATTTGGACTTCTAACCTCCTTGAAAACCCAAGGAAGGGCTGCTATGAGTTGAATCAACTTGACGGCAGTGAATTTGTTTGTTTGGTTTTGTTTTTTTAAGGAGCCCTGGGGGCATAGTGGTTAAGCATTCAGCTGTTAACCAGAGGTGGCTAGGGAAAGATGTGGCAGTCTTGGAAAACCTATTTGGCAGTTCTGCTTTGTCCTATAGGTCACTATGAGTAGGAATCGACTCAACTGCAATGAATTTGGCTCTTTGGTTTAGTCTCCTAAACTGTGAGAAAATAAATTTCTGTTGGTTAAAGCTTCCAACTTGTGGTATTTCTGCTATATATTATATATATATATATATATATTCGTATATGTATTCCTACTATAGTAGGCAATCTCGTGGTGTAGTGCCTAAGGCATTTGACTGCCAAGCAGAAGGTGGCAGTTCAAACCCACCAGCCACTCCTCCGAAGGAAGATTGGGCAATCTACTTCTGTAGTGATGCCACCTCAGAAACCCAAGGAGGGGTTGTTACGAGTCTGCTCTGACTCAATGGCAGTGAGTTTGGTTTTTGGTTTGCTTAGCACTAATAGCTAAGACAGAATACATCATTTTATGTCTCTGAGTTTGTTAAAAAGGATGATAACCATCCCTACCTTCATTCCCTAGGAGCCTATTCCAGTCTGGGACTTTAGTTTTTATGATCCTCATTACCAAATTTCATCTTCCAGGGATAAACAGAGGCCTGGCACAGAACGAGGAAGAGAGGAGAGAAAGAGCAGACTTTGTCTCTTCTAGCCTACATCTGTGGTCCTACCCATGTCCCCAGGAGCTACAACAAGCCATATTCTACTGGGCTTTTTCAGCTTTTGCCTCCCCCTTTACTCAACACAAAGACCCTGGGTGGCACAAATGATTAAGTGCTCAAGTACTAACAGAAAGGTTGAAGGTTCAACCCCCACTCCCAGAGGTGCCTTGGAAGAAAGATCTGACTTTTAAAGGCATAGCCTTGAAAACTCTATGGAGTGCAGTTCTATTCCACTACATATGGAGTCACTATGAGTTGGAATCTACTCCATGGAAACTGGTTTTGGTTACTCAACAAGGAACCCCAGGGTGGTGCAAATGGTTAACTAAAGGTTGGAAGTTCCCATCCACCCAGAGGTGTCTGGGAAGAAATCCCTGGTGATCTACTTCTGAAAAAGCAGCCATTGAAAACCTTGGAGAGCACACTTCTATGTGACATACATGAGGACATCATGAGTCAGAATCAACTCAGTGGCGACTGGTTACTGGTTTTCTTAACAAAGCAGGGTCCCAGTTCTTCCTTGGACACTAGGTTGAAGAAAACATGAAAGAGGGATGATCATAAATTTCACAAAGAACAATAGCTGTGGTGAAATGAGTTCCTTTTGTCTTGGTTCTTTGGAAGAACAACTTGGAACATCTTTTCCTTGAGCCCTGAGGAGTTGCCTTTGGCCTGTTTTTATGCCCCAGAGGGTTTGTTACTTTTGTTCAGGTTGATTGACATTTCCTAGGTAAGTTGTTTACAACTTGGTTCAATACTTTTTGTCTGGCCCTGGGCTGCAGCCTGACCTGTGATTGGTGTGCATCTTGCAAAGATTGGTCAATAGACCATGCAAAGGAGGTGAGTTGTAGTCTACAATGCAAATGAAGTGTCTGTGGCTTACTGAAAGGGGATTGGTCAGTTGTGGGAAGGATTATGCCTTGAAATTGATAAGGAATTTTGTATATAAGCAGCCAACCCAACAGAGGTTTTTCAGACAGAAGCAGGAAGAGAGGTAGCAGGAAGAAGCATAAGGAAGACAAAAGAGAGTAGAAACAGAGAGGAAGCAAGGAACCTCCTAAAAGAGATATAAAATGGTCAAGGGCTGTAATACTGAAGACGGCAACAGGCCCAAACGGGGCCCAACGGCAGAGCTGGTGGCAGCAGAAGGCAGGGCATGAAGAGCCTGTCCTCAGGGGGCTGGAAGGCAGAGGCCTGCAAGGTCAAGAGAAGCTGAGAGCTGTTGTGCACTGAAGAAGGAAGACTTTGCTTACATGCTTCCTGATTCTGATCCAGAGTTGTAGCCTGTTGCTTCCTTAATAAACCACTTAACTGTAAGTATGGTCTATGAGTTCCGTGTGGCCATTAGAACAGATTATCAAACCCAGCAGAGGACTAGACAGGGTTATGGGAAGGAAGGTAGGTGTCAGAATTGGTTAACAATTTGGAGGGTAGAGATATATCTGATCTACTCCTCATAGTAATCAGCTTTGGTCTGATCTTGGTTATTATCTCACTCTGAAGTTAGACTGGTTCTAACAATACTACTGTTCTCACCATTTCACAGTGCCTAATTAAAAAAAAAAAGTTAAGCTTGGTGACTTTAGGGAAAGGAAAGAGAAAAAAAATATTACGCCTCTCTCTCTTGTCTCCAGGATTGGATTCCAAGAGCATATTTACGTCCTCTGAGTCCACTGCTTTGTATAATTCCATTACCTGAGGATTGCAGAGTGTTACCTCACAGCAAATATTAAAAGATATCCCAAATCCTACTTCCCCAGAGGGAGAGAATGGGACGAGGGATGAGAAGGGAGGCACAGAGGTAGGTGTACAGGCTGGTCCCAGGCACAGCTGTGGGTGGAACTCTCACTCCAACTCGTGCCTATTCCAATGTCTAGTGACACCCACAGAGAGATTATCAACTTAAGATCTGCGCTCTGAGTCCCATTCTGCAGAAGTTTCTCCTCAGAGACTAAGCAGGCACGTTAGAGCCAGATCTGCAGTTCCACCTGTGTACCCACTGGGTCTCTGTGCAGGAGCCCCAGCCCTCCTGCCCTGCACAACGTCCTCCACTGTTTCTCCTCACTGTCACTGCTCGTCACTGTGGCCACCATTGCCCTAGTCTCTGCAACAACTCTGGAGTTCTACAGGCTGTAGAAGCTGCTGGAGTTTTCCCTGTAATCTTCCCAGATGTCACAGAAAGCCGGTGCTGGCTACATACAGCTCCCCAGTTGGAGGAAACAGGGGCCACTGAGCCTGCATCCCTGACTAATGCTCACGCCTTCAAGATGAGGCTGCAGTCTGAGTCAAACTGTGGAGGCAAAGCAAACGCAAGAAAGAGTGGGAGGGAACAAAGAGGAAAACAAAGATGGGGAAAAGGAAGGAGGAAGAAAGGGTAGAAAAAAACAAAGGAATAAATGTCTGAACCTGCATTAAAGGTGCTCTCCCCCTATGGCCTCTGCAGACATTAAGATATAAAATGATGAGATAAATGTCCTTATACAATAGTGCAGCAGTCCAGTTTGATGTTACTTTGGAGGGAGGAGGAAATTCAAGTTATAAAAAGATGTTGTTATAATTGCAACTACTGTACCTTGCAACACAATAATTCACTATTATGTAGACCGTGATATCTTAAAGAGTTTCTTTTAAGCTAGAAAAGTAGTAAAATACACCAAAACTGTTTTGGTTTGGTCCCATTTCAAAATTATAAGTCTGGATCAGGAAGGATATTTAAAGACCAGGTAAGTTCAGTCTTTCCACAGGAAGTTGTTATATCCTGGGCTGTATCATTTGACATGTTATATCATTTGACATGTTATATTATATATAATAGCAAACTATATTCTAAGAGGAGGCATTACTTCTTATGTTGAGCACGTATGGACACACAGATGCATATGTGTGTGTGTGTGTGTGAATAGATTATAAGTCTACATTTATGTATAAACATTCATTTAATATTCTCGGACAATAGCTCCAATTCTTTAAAACCTAACATTGCTGTTTTATTAAAAATATTTGTAATACTTCCTTTACTATCATGAAATGAAACTCATAAACAATATAGCCTACATTATAGCATGATTTCACAAAATTGGAATAACACCCTGTGATATGAAGGAGAAATACAGGAAAGCAATTTATAAATATTCATATTTTAATACACAAATACTGAGGCACAGCTAAATTAGAAGACATAACAAAGCAGTCAGATATTTGTGCCTACTTGTAATGAATATTGGATTTAAGAAAAGTAAGACAATATTCATCGGAATACTGTTGATCTTTTCTCTTTATACTTAGCATTTGGAAACAGAGGTTAAATGAGGATATTTCTATATCTCTGTAAAATCATCATGAATTGGAAAGCCACAAATGCAGACAGATACAGGTATGTTGATCCAAACACCACGAGCAACATTGCCAACAGTGATGTTGAGCAACTCTCGGTAGAGCTCCCAGCAAAACAAAATCCAATCATCTTTCGATTTAACCAGCAGTTGTATTTGTGGAAATTTTGGTGTATAGTAAAACTATGCAAAAAAAGTTTTTGCATAGTTTTTGCTTACATGTAAAATGGAGTTCACATCCAGGCTCAGAAGAATATAAAGGGTTTTCTCCTACATGAATTCCTGGTGGGTATGGAATGTTGTGTGGGGTACAGGACAATGCTTCATTGTGAAGGTCTTTCCATGCTCTGCAAGATGTCCAGCATCTCTGGCTCCTGCCCACTGCAAGCCACAAGTGCTTCTCAATCATCATGAAAATGAAAGTGCACCCAGAGATTTCCAAAACACCTCAGGAGTAGGAGGAGTGATACCTTCATAGGCTGCCCCTCACCTGCACCTGGACATTTGAATACATTAATGGTAGACAAGCACTTCTATGTATTGAATGGACTAGGCATCATACTGGTATTTCCTCCCCAGCTCTATCTCAGTTATATCTTCAGAATAACCTGTGATGAAGGGAATGAATTTTGTGCCATTTTACAGTTAAGGAAACTGAAGCCTGAGGTCATGCTGCTAGGAGGGGCCAGCATGTCTGATTCCAAAGACAGTACACCATCTTCTCCAGAGTCCTGTGGCTTCCTTATTCACCTTACTCTAAATTTAGTTTTAAATGCCTTTTGTTGTTGTGTTTTCCTTCTCACAAGCCTTTCTTTCTTTGTTTTCTTGTCCTCCAATGCACCTTTTCCCTTTTTAAGAGCTTGAGGGTCCCTTATGTAGTCACAGAGACCCTGGATGGTGCAAATGGTTGATGTGTTTGGCTACAAACCAAAGGGTTGGAGGTTTGAGTCCTCCCAGAAGCACCTCAAGAGAGAGGCTTGGGGATCTACTTCTGAAAAATCAGTCACTGAAAACCCTATGGGACAATTCTACCCTAACACACACAGAGTCACCATAAGTTAGAATCAACTTGAGGGAAACTAGTTGGTTTTATGAAGTCACCTTGTTTTCTTTAGACATTATAATAGGCAGACTGATAGTCTCCCAAAGATGTCCACACCCTAATCCCCTGTACCCATGAATGTGTTCCCTTACATGGCAAAGAGGACTTTTCAGGTGCTTAAGGATAAACTGGGAGCTCTGGTGGCCTAGTGCCTAAGGCACTTGACTGCTAACCAGAAGGCTGGAGGTTCAAACCCAACAGCCACTCCTTGGAAGGAAGATGGGGCAATCTACTTCCGTAGTGATACTGCCTCGGAAACCCAAGGAGGGGTCACTATCAGTCGGGTCCG
Source organism: Orycteropus afer afer (assembly GCF_000298275.1). Classification (NCBI taxonomy): domain Eukaryota; kingdom Metazoa; phylum Chordata; class Mammalia; order Tubulidentata; family Orycteropodidae; genus Orycteropus; species Orycteropus afer. The sequence goes on along the minus strand of NW_006921645.1, from coordinate 12,257,038 downwards.
ACTAGACAGCACATAACAACAACAACAAGGTTAAACTAAAGAATTTGAGATGAGGGAATTATCCTGGATTATGTGGGTGGGCCCAATGTAATCACTCAAAAAACAAACCAAACTCATTGCCATCGAGTTGGCTCTGACTCATAGCGATGCCTCCTTGGGTTTCCAAGGCAGTGTCACTACGGAAGTAGATTGCCCAACCTTCCTTCCGAGGAGTGCCTGGAAGTTTGAACTGCCAGCCTTCTGGTTAGCAATCAAATGCCTTAGGCACTATGCCACCAGAGCTCCTAGGGTCCTCATAAAAGAGAGGCAGGAGGGTCAGAGTCAGTAGATGTGATGATGGAGACATGATGATGGAAGTAGAGTTCAGAGTAGTGTGGGTCTAGGAGCCAAGCCACGCAGGCAACCTCTAGAAGCCAGAAAAGGCAAGGAAACGGATTCTCCCTAGAGCCTTCTGAAGGAATGCAGCTGTACTGACATCTTGATTTTAGCCTGGTGGAAAGCCATGTTGGACTTCTGACCTCTAGAACTGTCAGATAATATTTTTGTATTGTTTTAAGCCACTAAATTTATGGAAATTTATTACAGCAGAATTAAGAAATGAATATAGACATCTCCCCCTCTTACTTCCTTGCTCTGCACAGGAAATCATTAACAATTGCTAAATATAAAAGCGTTGGTGGCTTCTCACCCAGTAACCAGAGTCATTCAAATAAGATGTAGCTCCACAGCAAATCAGTACCTTCCTCTAAAGTATTTGCCTCTGAACTTTGACTGAGGCTGGATTTAAAACTTCTGTTACTCCCTTCTGGCCCAGGCATGGTGACACGCATGGCCTGTTTCCCCTCAGTACTCACATGCCTTTCCCTGTGTCTTCATGTGTTGGCAGCTCCTGAGGGTGTGTCTCTATGTTTTGTGTGGTGCCTCCAGAAGTTCCCAAAGTAAAGTTCCTCTAAGCCATATGGCCTTCACTTTAAGACAGACCATCCTAAAATATACCCCACCAAGTTTGTTGAAATTCCACCCAGCTGTTTTGGTGAGATACAGTTACAGATAAATAGAAATATTACTGAACAATCTGTGAGATAGATATAATTATAAAAAACATATTTAGCAGTCATTTTTAATTTACATTTTAGAGTTCCCAAGCTTCTGTTCCTTTGCCCTTTTTTGTATTTTTAACTATTAGATCAAATTATATCTCCTTGGTTTTTAATGATCTGGTTTTCTAAAATCAAGGATATCTGTCCCATGCCCCAAATTCCTTCCCTTTTGCTCCACTTTCTCATCATTTCTGTATTAGGGATCACTGCTTTCTTAATATTTTCTGATAAATCACTTATATGCAAATCAAGAATCTATCACATGTCCTCCTTTCAGCAGAATAAGAATTCCATTGGGAATGTTTAATGCTGAGATTATGGCATTAAATGAGAGAATGAAGTCTTTAACTTAAAAACTTTTCTCCAATTCCAGAGTCTAAGATGCCTTTTTTCTCCCTTAGACCATGGATCACAAAAATATTTGATAATATTTCATAAATGGTAGTATGTAATTTAGGCTTTGTTGGTCATATGTTCTCTGTCACAACTATGTAATTCTGCTGTTGTAGTGCAAAAGCAGCCTAAGAGCCTTAAAAGAAGTAATGATACACACTAAACATGGATGAGCCTTGAAAACATTACCTTAAAAGACCATTCACTGCCATTGAGTTGATTCCAACTCATAGCAACCCCCCACTTGGTTTTCCAAGGCTGCAAATCTTTATAGAAGCAGGTTGCCCCATCTTTTTTCCTCAGAGTGGCTGGCGGGTTTGAACCACTGACCTTTGTATGATTCCATCTATATGCAATGTCCAGAACAGGCAAATCCCTAGAGACAGAAAGTAGATTAGTGCTTTCCAGAGGCTAGGGGAAGGGAGGAGTGGAGAGTGACTGCCAATGAGTACAAGGTTCCTTTATGGATTAATGAAAATGTTCTAAAATTAGTGATGGTTGCACAACTGTGAACAGTCCAAAAACCACTGAATCTATAAGTGAATCCCTGTAAGTGGATCAATTTTATTGTACATGAATTGTGTCTTAACAAAGCTCTTGAAAAAAAATCATAGACAATGTATAGCTGAATAGATATGACTGTGTTCAATAAAACTTTATTAACAAAATCAGGCTAGATTTGGCCCACAGATGGCAGTTCGCTGAGCCTTACTGTAGACTGTAAGATTCATGCTTTGTTTACCACTTATCATCAGCACCTAGTATAATATCTGTAAAATAAGTAGGTATTCAATAAATGTTTGCTGAATGAATCAATAAATGAGTGAATGAATCAAAGACTCTATTTGTCCATGTGGATCTATGGGTATAGAGAGCTTCTTGGTAACATTCTCTCTGGCCTATATATAAATCTGTGTCCAGTCTTATACTTCTGGACTTAGCTTTTCTAAACCATACAACCATTCCAATTCTTTATTTCAATTATCTGTTAGTCTCAGATCCTCCAAGCACAATGACTCCACTTGCCCATTTATTGTAATGCTATACAGTAAACTCACACTCTCCTTCAGTTCACTGCCTGTTCCTCTAGTGTTTTCACCTCTTCTCTTTGATATCTGCAATTTTCATCAACTCATTTATCCATTCAACGAATAAATTTATTCATACATTTGTTCATTCAGGTATTTATGAAGCATAAAATACTGTCTGGTAGTTATAATGCCTGCCACTTCTAAGAAAGTGGAGCCTGGTGTATCCCAAAGTAAGACTGAGCTCCATTGGTCCCAGTCTCTGCATGGTATTACAGTAAAATAAATGGAGTCCAGCAACTCTTTGAAAGGAATACCAATCTCTACTTGTACTCTTCAAAGGCTATTAATAAAGGTCTATTCTCAGGTCTGGTGGCACACTGCCTAAGGCATTTAACTGCAACCAGAAGGCTGGCGGTTCCAACTCATCAGCCATGCCTTGGAAGGAAAACTGGGCAACCTACTTCCGCAGAGATATTGCCTTGGAAACCCAAGAAAGAGTCACTATGAGTCGGATTCGACTCAACAGCAGTGAGTTTGAGTTTTATTCATAACTCCATAAGGTTTTCATGGGCTAATTTTCTGCAGATTTCCAGGCTTTTCTTTCCAGTCTTAGTCTGGAAGCTCCACTGTAACATGTCCACTATGGGTAACCCTGCTGGTATTTGAAATACAATATGGCATAGCTTCCAGCATCATGGCAACATGCAAGCCACCACAGTCCAACAAACTAACAGACTGGAGGTGGCTGCCTTTGAACTAGGATGTTAGTGAAGTATACTGACTATACTATGGACTGCCAAAAGAATGAACAAGTCAATCCTGGAAGAAATACAACCAGACTCTTCCTTACAGGCAAAGATGGTGTGACTTCAACTTGCTTACTTTGTAAACATCAATTGGAAAGATCACAAGAAAAGGATGTCATGTTTGGTAAAGTAGAAAGCCAATGGAAATTAGGGAAAGCTCTGGTGAGACACATTGACACCATAGTCACAACAATGTACTCAACATGCTGATAATCATGAAAATGGCAAAGGACAGAGCAACAATTCTTTCTGTTACACGTGAGGTCCCCATGAGCGGGAACTGACTCAACAACAACTAACAACAACTCATAACTCACAGTTGTTGTTGTTAAGTGCCATCGAGTCGTTTCTGACTCATAGCGACCCCATGCACAGCAGAACGAAACACTGCCCGATCCCTTGCCAGCCCCATAATCCCTGCTATACTTGAGCCCATCATCACAGCCACCATGTCAATCCATCTCATTGAAGGCCTCCCCCTCTTTTGT
>NW_006921645.1:12219118-12249964 GCF_000298275.1 Orycteropus afer afer | reverse complement strand
TGGCTTTTATCCCCTTTCTCTTGCTCTTCCAGCCTGCTACTCTGGATGGGCCTGAGTTTCCTCTCCTCACCTAATCCCTTGGGCTGATTGCTCTTCTCTCTGGCTTCCTGGCTTTTAATCCCCTTTCTCCTGCTCTTCCCACCTGCTACTTTGGGCATCCCTGAGTTGTCTCTCCTCACCAGTAACCCTGGGGCTAACTCACAGAAATACTTCATAAAAATCTCCTTTCCTCCTCTTCTTCTTGATCTCTTGTTTCTCTCTCCCCTGACTCCAAGCTCTTCTTTCTCTCTAGTCAGACATTGTGGCTTTCCACAAAGAATTATACAACATGGATTAAACCCACTCATTATTTTATATTTACAGTCCAAGTGCCTGTTGAGGGAGTGCAATTTTTGAGGGATGCCTCTAGAGTGGCTGCCAGATTCTTAGTTATTTATAGTTTCTGCTTGAAATCCTTAAGGTTGAGGAATAGGGAATGTCTCTAGGAGAAGTTGCACTGTCACATGCAAGAAAGGTTATGTTCACTGGACACTCCTTGGAGAGAACAATCATGGGAGAAAGAAGGTCCGTTTATACACAGGGAGACAGTTCAGTGGGCAGGAATGCAAGGAGGGATGGACACAGGGAAGAAGTAACTATCAGGAGGAAGTGGGAGGGGAGCAATTGCATTGGGGTAAATTATAGTCAATGTCTTGAGACAAAATGTGTGTAAACTGCTGTATAGAAAGTGAATTTGCTCTGTAAACTTACACCCAGATCACACACACACAAAAAAAAGGTTATGTTCACTTAGTAAAACTCCTCAAGATTAGAGAATCCCACTGAGAATTCAAGGAGGCTCCTAAGGTTATGATGATGTTATTATTAAATATTTTGTAATACAAATCCATTCTTATATGATCTTTATTCATGTGTCCCTGAACCTCCAGAACTTGTTCCACTAATCCCTGTCAATAGACCACTTTGGCATGAATATACTGGTAAAAGAGTTTTCCTCTCCTTGTTGACAGGAGCTCCGGTAGCATAGTGCCTAAGGCACTTGACTACTAACCAGAAGGCTGTCAGTTCAAACCCACCAGCCACTCCTCGGAAGGAAGGTTGGGCAATCTACTTCCATAGTGATACTGCCTAAAACCCAAGGAGGAGTTACTAGGGGTCAGGTCCAACTCAACAGCACATAACAACAACTCCTCATTGACTTATGGTTATGAATTTGACACTTGAATCCTAAAAATTATCAATCTGTCCCGGTACATTTCCTTTAGAGAGTAAAGAAACTAGTCACCAAACTAACAGCTTTCTATTTTGAAGTCCATCAACACCTCTTCAGGGTATCTCTGGAGATTGTGACTTCTTTGGTGGCATTTCTCATCCTCCAAGGCTTTTCACTCCTATACCATTCCATTTGCACGTGTTGATTGTGACTCAAGTACTCTTCTCAGACGTTTGACCCTGCACTTTCTGAAAATCTCTCGAGTTTCTAGTACCCATAAGCCTAAAGCAGTAGTTCCAAAGCCTAGTTGATCACAAGTGCCACAGCAGCTGTAGATCCGCAGGGGATCTGGTCTGCATGGTGGAGCAGCACAGAAGCCTTGAACTGACGTGGATTTCTCTCCCCTTCCAGCAGGTCTCGGGTTAAAAACCAGTGTCGGGTTTGCAACTACATCAGGGGATTTTTAGGCTTCCTCAAATTAGTGTGTTCACACAGTGCTTCATTAATTTGTCTCTCTTTCTGTTATAGCCAATGCTAAGGAATCTATAATTTTGATGCTAGTATGTTTACAGCAGTATTTAATTGTACATTGTAGGTTGGCTCTGTGCTTCCTAAGCTTCACTCTTTAGTTCAAAGTCTTTTAGGTCAGGCTAGAAAGTCAGCCTTGAAATGGATTTGTCTTAGTCTTAATAAGAAGCATGTGCTCCTTATGGCCTCCTTAGATATAGTACAAAAATCCAAATTCTGTTCTTTGGTACCATTTAATTTGCTGTTTGTTTCTAATAACTTTGCTCCTTGTTGTTTTCTCTTAAACACTTACTTTTTAAAATAGTGAATACTGACATATGGTATGAAATAAAAAGTGGTGTTGTTGCTGTTAGGTGCTATTGAGCTGGTTCTACAAAGAGGGACCTTATGTGAAACCAAACAAAATACTGCCCAGTCCTGCACTATTCTCACAATCCTTGCCATGCTTGAGCCCATCAACACAGTCATTATATCAATCCATCTCATTGAGGGTCTTCACCTTTTTTGCTGACCCTCTATTTTACTCAGCATGATATCCCTTTCCACATGACTAAAATACCTGAGATGAAGTCTGGTCATTCTCTCTTCCAAGACAGACTTGCTTGTTCTTCTGGTAGTCCATGATATCTTCAGCATTCTTCATCAACGCCACAAATCAAATGCATCAATTCTTCTTCAGTCTTCTTTATTCATTGTCCAGCTCTCACATACATATGAGGCTACTGAAAATACCATGACTTGGGGCAGGCACACCTTAGTCTTCAAAGTGACATCTTTGCTCTTTAACACTTTAAAGAGGTCTTTTGCAGCAGATTAGCCCAGTGCAATACATCCTCTGATTTCTTGACTGCTGCTTCTGTGGACATTGATTGTGGATCCAAGTAAAACGAAATCCCTGACGACTTCAATCTTTTTTCCATTTATCATGATGTTGCTTATTGGTCCACTTGTGACGATTTTTGTTTTCTTTATATGGAGACATAAGGAGCTCTGGTGGTGTATTGGTTAAGACATTTGGCTGCTAACCAAAGGGTTGGTAGTTTGAAACCACCAGCTGCTCTGTTGCTTCTGTAAAGATTTATAGCCTTGGAAACCCAGTGGGGGTCACTGTGAGTTGGAATCAACTCAATGACAGTGAGGTTGGTTTGGGTTTAGGTATGCTGAGGTGTAAACCATACTGAAGGCTATAGTTTGATCTTCAACAGTAAGTGCTTCAAGTCATCTTCACTTTCAGCAAGCAAGGTTGTGTCATCTGTATATCACAGGTTGTTAATGAGTCTTGCTCCAATCCTGATGCTCCATTATTCTACATACAGTCCACTCGGATTATTTACTCAGAATACAGATTAAATAAGTATGGTAAAAGGATACAACCCTGACACACACTCTTTCTGATTTTAAACCACACAGTATCCTTTTGCTCTGTTCAAATGACAGCCACTTATCCATGTACAGGTTCCTCGTGAGCACAATTAAGTGTTCTGGAATTCCCCTTTTTTGCAATGTTATCCAGAATTTATTATGATCCACACAATAGAATGCCTTCACATAGTCAATAAAACACAGGTAAACATCTTTCTGGTATTCTTTGCTTTCAGACAAGATCCATTTGACATCAGTAACGATACTTCTCATTCCACATCCTCTTCTGAAACCAGCTTGAATTTCTGGCAGTTCCCTATCAATATACTGCTGCAACCATTTTTTAAATTACCTTCAGTAAAATTTTACTTGTGTGTGATATTAATAATGTTGTTGTTGTTGTTATGTGCCGTCAAGTCAGACCCAACTCATAGCGACCCCTCCTTGGGTTTCCAAGGCAGTATCACAACGAAGGAGTGTCACTCCTTCCAAGGAGTGTCTGGTGGGTTTGAACTGCCACCCTTCTGGTTAGCAGTCAAGTGCCTTAGGCACTGTGCTACCAGAGCTCCTGATATTAATAATATAATTCAATAATTTCTACATTCTGTTGGATCACCTTTCTTTGGAATAGGCACAAATATTGTCAGCCAGGTAGCTGGCTTCCAATTTCTTGGTATAAACGAGTGAGCACCTTCAGCACTGCATCCATTTGTTGAAACATCTCAGTGGATATCACATCAATTCATGGGCCCTTGTTTTTCACCAATGCCTTCAACGCAGCTTGGACTTCTTCCTTCATTACTGCCTGTTTTTGGTCATATGCTATGTCAGGAAATGTTTGGATGTTGACCAATTCTTTTTGGTACAGTGACTCTGTGTATTCCTTCCATCTTCTTTTTAATACCTCCTGCATCATTCAATATTTTATCCATAGAATCCTTATTGCAACTCAAGACTTGAATTTTTTTCGTCAGTTCTTTCAGCTTGAGAATGAGTGTGTTGTTCCCTTTTGGTTATAGTACTTTATTCTGTCTTCTCAAGCCACCCTTTGAAATCTTCTGTTCAGCTCTTTTATTTCATCATTTTTTCCATTTGCTTTAGCTACTGTCCATTCAAGAGCAAGTTTCAGAGTCTCTTATGACATCCATTTTTGTCTTTTCTTCCTTTCCTCCTTTTAAATGACCTTTTGCTCTCTTCACGTGTAATGTTCTTGATGTCATTCTCACAACTCATATGGTCTTCAGGCATTGGTGTTCAATGAGTCAAATTTATTCTTCAGATGCCCCTTAGGGATATTCAACGATATTCAGGTGGGATGTTCAATGTTGTATTTTAGCTCTTGTGGACTTGTTTTAGTTTTCTTCATCTGCAAGTTGAACTTGCATGTGAGAAATTGATGGTCTGTTCCAGTCAGCTCCTCTCCTTGTTCTGATTGATGATATCAAGCTTCTCTATCCCCTCTTTCCACAGATGTAATCTGATTCCTGTGTGTTCCATCTGGTGAGGTATACATATAGAGTCACTGTTTATGCTGTTGAAAAAGGTATTTGCAATAAATAAGTCAGTGGTTGTACCATAATATAATAAAAATTATTTTGATGAGCATTAGAGTGTTTCTGAGCTTTTAGGCTTTTTTTGCTTTCATGGCCAGAAGCCTTACATGGATGAAGAGAGGTGAAAACAGGTCCTATGTACTAATAACAACTTCAAGGTTGCCACAAATTCAGTAAAGGTTTCATTAGACTGTAAGACTTTCCCCACAGAAATAAGTTGGTTAATGTTTGATGACTCTTGGCTGGCTTTCTGTCAGATCTTGGATACTTGCTCAAGGAAAGGCGCCCATTTCCTGATGAAGTATATCAGACCTACATATGGCCAATTCCAAATTATCATCTCTGTGTCCCCTGCACATTTTTCTCATCTCCCTTTCTAAGCTACATAACAATAACATACTGGTATGGATTGACTTGTGTCCCCAAAAAATATGTGTTGTAAATCATAACCTATATGCCTGTGGTTATAATTCCATTTGGGCATAGGTTGTCTCTGTTATGTTAATGAGGCAGGATTAGTGTAGGGTATATCTTAAATCAATCTCTTTTGAGATATAAAAAGATTATATACAAGCTAGCAAGCAAAGACAGGGGAAGATTGATGCCAAGCCACCTGAAGATCACCAAGCCAAAGATTGCTGATGCAATCAATTCAGCCAAAATGCTGAAAAGAGACAAAGAAGGACATTCCCAGAGCTGAGAGAGAGAAAAAAAAGCCTTCCCCTAGAGTTGGCACCCTGAATTCATGCTTCCAGCCTCCTAAACTATGAGAGAATAAATTTCTGTTTGTTTAAGCCATCCACTTGTGGTATTTCTTTATAGCAGCACTAGATAACAAGACAAATACCAATGAATAGTAGCAACAATAAGTGGCATAAGAGTTTCGAGGGCAAAGATTTATGTGAGCTTGAAAAGAACAAAAAAGATTATATTGGAGGTAATATTTGAGTAGGGCCATCTCAGGGGTTGGTAGAAAGGAAAGGTTAGTGAATTAAAGGCAAGGGAAATAGAGCAAAGGCAGAGAGGGTGATAAAGCCAAAATTCAGGAGACTGTAAAATCAGTCTTTCCTGATTCTCTCCCCACTTTGTGTGTGTGTATGTGTGTGTGCTGTATCTGTATTTTCAGAGCATACAGTTCTCACATACTATACTTATTCCCTTATAGGTTTAACCTGGTTTTAGTTGTAGAAATAAATATGTATTTAATGTTCATCATCAGTTTTTGTGTCTATGTTTCCTCATTATTTCCTTTGTCTGAAGCACATTCTCTATTAGAGTCCTAAAGAACAGCTCATGGGAACAATATTAATAGAATTCTTATATTTTGGTTTCGGATTATGTGTGACTTATACTTGAAAGCCAGCTTGGTTGGGTATAAAATCCTTTGATCATATTTTCTTTTCTTGAATATTTTAAATATATTACTCTATTTTCTTTTGGCATAAAGCATTGCTTTTGGAAAGTCTGATAACAATATGATTTTCTTTCCCACTTAGGTCGCTTCAATTTTTGTTTGCTAGTTTGTTTTGACCTGGATGTCCAAATAATTTTTTTACTTTAAAGTATACTAATTTCATGAGACTGTGTTTCAGTGTTTGTTATGCTGGGTCAAGTTTCCCAGGTACATAGCATGCCTTTTCAATTATTTTTCTTTTATCCCTCATTCTTTCCTGAATTCTATCTTCTGGTTTCTGGATTTTTCTAGTTCTGACTTATGTTGCCTTTCTTGCATCTCATATCATTTTATTAATGACTTTTAGTTGACTATTGAACTATAACAATTTTCCTCTGTATTTTTGTCATATTTTCCTACCATGTTTTTGTTGTCTGGTGTTGGGATATTATCCTGTTCCATATTCTCTTTTTCTTTAAAATAACTTTATATGAGATGTGACCTCAATACTTTTATGTTGCTCATTTTTACATATAATTTTTTTCCTGTATATTTAAAATGAAGGTGTGGCTTAGGATAGTTTTTCTAATTTTAAAGTTCTAGAGCTACCTCATCTGTTGTTTTTCTGAAGTGTTCAAAAATACAGTTCCTTATTTTGTGAGACTTTCTGACTCTGTTCTGCACTTCTACTTTTATCTGGATATTTTGCCTGTATTGTTCCTGTTCTGCTCAATGTAGACTTCATGCTTACTGTTTCAGGAGTTCATAGGTTGTAGGGGGCAGTGCATTTATGTTAATGGGGAGGACATCCAACAACATGTAAGCACCATAATACAACAAACTGACAGACAAATGGTGGTGGTTCCACCTCTTTACTCTCTTTTATTTTGAGAGTACATGTTGTTGTTGTTGTTATTTGCCGTTGAGTCGGCCCCGACTCATAGCGACCCCTCCTTGGGTTTCCGAGGCAGTATCACTACGGAAGTAGGATTGCCCAACCTTCCTTCCGAGGAGTGGCTGGTGGGTTTGAACCTCCAGCCTTCTGGTTAGCAGTCAAGTGCCTTAGGCACTATGCTACCAGAGCTCACATAATATCTGACAGTATGTTATATATTTTTATGTCTCTCTTACTAAAATTTAAGGTTCATGAAGATAGGAACTTGGTTTTGCTCATTGCTATAGGAACTCTGGTGGCACAGTGCCTAAGGCATTTGACTGCTAACCAAAAGGCTGGCAGTTCAAATCCACCAGCCACTCCTCAGAAGGAAGATTGGGCACTCTACTTTGTAGTGACACCACCTCAGAAACCCAAGGAAGGGTCGCTATGAGTAGGATCTGACTCAACAGCAGTGAGTTTGGTTTTTTTGGTATATGTTCAGCATCTAGACTATTGCCTTACACATAAGTACTGAGTGAATATTCATTGAGTGTCTTAGGCTTAGTTTTCTAGAGCTGCAAAACCAGCAAAGTGTAAGGAGAAAGATTTATTTCAAGGAAATTGCTCACATAGTTGTGGAGGCTGAGAAGCCTCAAATCCATGGGTCAGGTGTCAGGCTGGAGGTTTCTCCTGACTCACATGATTGCAGGGACTGATGAACCTAAAATCTGAAGGTCAGATGGCAGGATTTTGGCTCAAATCCCAAGAACTGGAAATCAGAGGATGATGAGTCAGATGCAGGATCAAGAGAAGGTAAACTTTTACAGAATATCCATCTGCACATCTGCATTGGATTCAGGCCACATCACCAAGGAAATTCCCCTTTCAACTGATTGGCTGCTCATATTGGGTCACAAAATGGAGGATGATTTTATAATAGCTGCCAAACCACTGAGAATCTTGGCATAGACAAGTTGACATATAACCTTATGATCACAGTCCACCCCTTGTCAACTTGGCACCTTAAACTTGGTCCTTAAAGCACACACACACACACACACACACAACAAAACAGGGAAGAAATACTAAAAACAATTACATTCCTCCATTCTGCAACTTGTCAGGTGATTGTAGCTGGTGTTTAGAACTACCTTCTTCCACAACCCATTCCGAATTTCCTTTGCCCTCAACAAGCATCAGCTAATTGTGGTTTGCCTGATGGGATGACCCAAACTCTCTTTTCTGAAGGGTCCTGGCCATTACTAGTCGTGTCAGAATTAGGTTGCTATAATTTCCATTACCCACCAGCCACTCCTCAGAAGGAAGGTTGGGCAATCTACTTCTGTAGTGTTACCACCTCAGACACCCAAGGAGGGGTTGCTATGAGTCATGTCTGACTTGATGGCATATAACAACAAACAACATAGTTTCCATTGACTTTAATCAAAGAGCATGGTAGTACTAAGAGACACCCTAACAGACCTCTTGTATTCCAAACTTACTCTTCTTTACCTCCATTATGTAATATCAATCTAATTTCTTCTTGGTAATCAGAATCAATCACATCAGCAAATATGGTAACTCCTTTCTTGACCTATTTATTGAGAGGCACAAGGAGGCCAAAGTATCCAGGTGGCATTCTTAACTGTCAGTTCAATGGAATCAGTGTTGTGCTTCCTGCTGGGAGCATTCCTTCCTTTGGAACTGAGACCTCTAGACTCACAGAGCATAGGGTCATGGGGAAATGAAGCAAAATTTTGCAAGTGGGTCCAAGGGGTAATATTAAGTCACACCACTCCCATTTCCTTCCCTTGATTCCTGGACCCATGAATCCTAGCTATGGGAGAAACAGCATCATATATTGGACACTGGTTAAAGGATATACAACCTCCTGGAGAACATTGCCCCAATACTGCAAGGTATTGCTACCTAGCTGGTGCAATGATTACATCTTTAGAAGATCATTTCATTGTTCTATCAAGCCAGCTGCTTCAAGATGATGGGGAACATGAAAAGAATAGCGAATTCATGAGAATGGCTCATTGTCACACTTCATTTGCTGTGAAATGAATTCCTTCATCCAAGGATAAAGCATTTTGTAAGTCCATGGATGATAGTTTTGCCAGAGGCATTGCATGTATGGAAGGTAAATCCATATCCACAGAAAGTATCTATCTCAGTAAGAACAAAACACTGCCCCTTCCATGATGGAAGTGATCTAATGTAATCAATCTACTACCAGGTTGCTGGCTGATTGACCTGAGGAATGGTGCCTTATCGGGGACATTGTTGGTCTCTGCTGCTGCTAGATTGGGCAGTCGGAGGTGGCTGTAGCCAAGTTGGCCTTGGTAGATGGAAGTCCATGTTGTGCAGCCCATGCATAATCTCTATCCCTGCCACCATGGCCACTTTGTTCATGTGCAATGAATAGAGTGGTGGGAAAACTTGCTGACTGGTATCCACAGAACATGTAATCCTATCCACTTTATAACTCCTCCTTTGCCAAGCTCATCTTTTGGTGAGCATTCACATGAGACACAGATGTCTTCTTCATTTCTTTCCTAATTCAGAGAGGTCTGTCCACGTGTCTTTTCTTTATACCTCCTTGTCACCAATTGTCCGATAATGTTCCATCTGAGTCCCTGACCATCCAGCCAACCCATTGGCTACAGTCCCTGAATCAGTATACAGTCATACATCTGGCCATATCTTCTGCCAAGTAAATCAACAACCAGGTGAACTGTTAGAAGTTCTACCCACTGGGAGTATTTCCCTTTGCCACTGTCCCCCAGGAAGATCTGGAAGAGGCTGTCATGCAGGTGCTGTGCACTTCTGAGGGGTGACTGTAAATCACACAAAACTGTCTGTAAACAAGGCATGAGTTTTCTCTTCCTCAGTCAAGTGATTGTAAGGAAATCCCCATGAGGCCATAGGTGCAGACTGGGAGAAGGAAGGAAATGTGACAGCAATGAGGACCATGGGCATTTGGGCTACTTCTGCATGTAACTTACTTGTGCCTTGGATACTGTTCAAGCCCAATCTTGTATATACCACTTCCATTTAATAATGGTGTGTTGCTGTGTATATCCAACTTTATGACTCTGTAAGTCTGATAATACCAAGCTCATGCAGGCAACCCAGGCTGCATGTTGACTTGGTGGCCCATGGTTAAGTGTTCAGTTTCTATTAAGGCCCAGTAACAAGCCAAAAGCTGTTTCTCAAAAAGGAGAATAGTTATCTATAGAGGATGGCAGGGCTTTGCTCCAAAATCCTAAAGGCCTATGCTGTGATTTACCAGTAGGGGACTGCCAAAGCCTCCAAACAGAACCTCTATCTGCCACTGACACTTCAAGCACCATCGGATCAGCTGGATCTTATGGCCCACATGGCAGAGCATCTTGCATGGTAGCCTAAACCTGTTGCAGAGCCTTCTCTTGTTCTAAGACCCACTCAAAACTAAAACCTTTTTGGGTCACTTGATAAATAGACCAGAGTAGCAAACCCAAATGAGGGATATGTTACCTCCAAAATCTGAAGAGACCCACCAGCTGTTATGCTTCCTTTTTAGTTGTAGGATAGGTCAGATTCAACAACTTATCCTTCACTTCAGAAGGAATATCTTGACATGCTCCACACCACTGCAGCCCTAGAAATTTCACTGAGGTGAAATTTTTGCTGGGTTTATTTCCCACCCTGTAGCATACAAATGTCTGATCAGTAAGTCTAGAGTCATTGATACTTCTTCCTTACTAGGTTCTATCAGCAAAATGTCATCAATGTAATGTACCAGTGTACTGTCTTGTGGAAGGGAAAGGCAATCAAGGTCACTACAGATTAAATTATGACATAGTACTGGAGAGTTGGTATACCTATGAGGTAGGATGGTGCAGGTGTATTGCTGACCTTACCAGCTGAAGGCAAACTGCTTCTGGTGTTTCTTTTGAAACCCGAACTGAGAAAAAGGCATTGGTCAAAACAACAGTTGCATACCAGGTACAAGGTGATACACTAATTTGCTCAAGCAATGAAATCATATCTAGAAAAGCTATGCAGTTGGAATTACTACTTGGTTAAGTTTACAATAATCCACTGTCATTCTCCAAGATCCATTTGTGGTTTTTTTGCACAGACCAAATAGGTGAGTTGAATGGGAAAATGGTGGGAATCACTGTCTCTGCATATTTCAAGTTCTTGATAGTGGTATTAATTTCTGAAACCCCTCCAGGAATGTAGTATTACTTTTGGTTTACAGTGTTCATAGATAGGGACAGTTCTAATGACTTCTGCTTGGCTTTTTCCACCATAACAACCTTTATTCCACATGTCAGGGTTGCAATGTGAGGGTTCTTCCACTTGCTGAGTGTCTTAGTTATCTAGAGCCACTATAACAAAAATAACACAAATGGATGGCTTCAACAAACAGATATTTATTCTCTTGCAGTTTAGGAGACTAGAAGTGCAAATCCAGGGTGCCAACTCTAGGCAAAGACTTTCTCTCTGTGTCAGCTCTGGAGAAAGGTCCTTGTTTTCTTTCAATATTTGTGGGCCCAGCATCTCCTGGAGATCTCCATGTGTCTTGGCATCAATCTTCCCTTGGGTCTCATGAAGTTCTTAGCACGGGAACCCTGGGTCTAAAGAACATACTCTGCTTCTGGCTTTTCTTTCTTGGTGGTAGTCAAGCTCCTCAATCTCAGCTTGCTTTTCCTTCCTTTTAGCTCTTGTAGGATAAAAGTGATACAGACCATACCCCAGGGAAACTCCCCTTACATCAGATCAGGGCTGTGACTTGATTAAGGGTGTTGCATCCCACCCAAGTCCCTTCACAACTGATTGATTGATCATATCAGCTCACATTATGGAGAATGATTGCAATATTCTGTAATTGCCAAATTACATTATTATGTAACTTCCAAACCACTGAGAACCATGGACCAGACAAGTTGACACATAGTTTGGGGAAACACAATTCAATCCATGACATTCCCTTCTTTGACCCTCCAAAATTCATGTCCTAGCCACATATAAAACACTTTCACCCCATCACATCATCCTCAAAATTAAATTGACTCCAAGTCCAAATTCCATCCTAGGGCAAAATTCCTCTTCATCTGTGAATCTAGAATACAAATTATCTGCTCCCAAAGTCCAATGGTGGAACAGGCACAAGGGAGATATTTCCATTACAAATGGGAGAGATTAGAGGGAAAAACAGGAAGTGAACCTCAAGCAAGCAAAAACCCAGGAGAACAATATTCATTAGTTCCCAAATCTCAAAAATAATCCTCTCTTCTCTGAGACTTCCTAGACAGTGGCTCTACCCTCCACATTCTGGGTATTGGTCACGCTGTCTGGATTCTGGGTGGAGGTCTCATGGCTCTGGGCTTTAGCTTTGCCTCTCAGGTCCATTGGGATGGCCACTCTGCTCCCTTGGCTTTGGGAAACACCATTCTCCTAATCCAAGTGAGTGCCAACCCTACCCCCTTGGACTCAGCAGGCCCCATTCATTTGCTCTTTGTGCATGGCAGCCCCACCCCCTCAGCTTTGAGCAGCAGCTCTGGCCCCAATCGCCTAGCACTTGGTAATGTCAGCCTCACACTCAAACTTAGTTGATGAAGATCTGACTTTTTGAAAACTAGGAGACAATAGCCTTGCACTTAGAGACCTCAGAAGTCATGGCTACCATTTAAGACTGAAGCAGCTTGCATTCCATGCTCCTTGTATCTTCAGCTTCTGCTTTCTGTTTCCTTGGGCTTTCATCCCATCTGTCCCTTGGGCCTCTTGGGCCAGCCCAGCTTTTACTCTGCTCAGGCAAGTGTTTCAAAGCTCTTAACTCTACCAATAAGTGCCAAGAGGCACCCTACTTCACCAGTAAGCCAGAGCCTAGAGTCACTCAGCTCTCTTCCTCCATAAGTCAGTAAACCTGGCTCCATCAACAAGTGCCCAGAGGCACCCCACGCTGCCATCAAGCCTCTTGCCTGAAGGCACTCAGGTCTGTTGTTCCATAGGTTTGCTCCCTTTCCATCACCTGCCAGTCTCCTGGTTCTGCTGCTGCCATTTCTCTGCCATTGCTTATTGCCATCTGTGCCATCGCTTCTTGCCATCTGTGCCATCTCCAGTGTTACAGAACTCCTCACATTTTTTCATAAGAATTGCCTTTGACATCCATAATTCTACCAATAGTCTCTTCAAGGCAATCAAGGTTTTTATTATTATTATTATTATTATTATTAGACATCTTAAAACTCTTCTAGCCTGTACTCATTACCCAATTCCAAAACTACTTCCACATTTTAGATATCCATTACAGCAGCATCTCGCTCTATCAGTAACAAATTCTTAGGTATTCTAGTGCTGCTGTGACAGAAAACACCATAAGTGGATGGATTCAACAAACAAAAATGTATTCTTTCAGTTTAGGAGACTAGAGGTCTGAATCTAGGGTGCCAGATCTAGTGGAAAGCTTTCACTCTCTGTTGGCTCTGGGGGAAGGTCCTTATCTCCTTTCAACATCTGTGGGCCTAGTGACCCTTGAAGATCTTCATGTATCTTGACATAAACCTTACCCTGGGTCTAGGAAGTTGTCAGTTCTGAGACCCTGTGTCCAAAGGACACACTCTGTTCCCAGCTCTTCTTTCTTGGTGGTAGTCAGGTTCCTTGATCTCTACTTACAACACTCTCCTTTATCTCCCATAAGATAAACATCAGATTAGGGCTGTGACATGATTGAGAGTATTGCATCACATCCTGATCCTCTTACAGTTGATTGGCTGATCACATCATATCATATCATGGGGGATGATTACATCATTAGAAAACTACCAAACCACCGAAAATCATGGCCCAATCAAGTTGACACATATTTTGGGGGGACATAATTCAATCCATGACACTATGTCTTTTCCAATTATGCACTCTGGAACTTGGAAAATCATTACAGGATGGGCTAAAATGGACCTGAGTTAAGACTCCATTAATAACATCACCTCCATATGCCCCTACTCTAATTGGTGGGTCATGGTGACATTTTGAGTCTCCTAGAATTTGTGTCAGTTCAGAGCAAGTGCCCAGTGATCCCCAAAAAGTCTGATTATTTCCTTTTTCCAGTCATTCTTGTAAAAGGCCATAAATCCCTTTGGGGAAGGCTGGGAGAAAGATTGGTGATATAAATTTTTGATAGTGCAATGGGGTCCTTTCTCAAGCATACCCAACCTCCTTTTCATTCAAGGGGTTGTGGGTCTACAAACTAACTTAAGTTTAGGAACTGTTTGAGGAACCATGACTCTACACTGGCAATTCAAGCTAGACTGCCATTCATTTGACCTAGAATTCTTCCACTTGTACAGATCAAGTAAATATTTAGTAGATTTCCCATCTGTTTCACTCCTAAGGACATTGTGTCTAAGTAGCCAATGACATAAATCCATATAAATAAGGCTATTCTGATTACTGCTTTGACTCTACTGTCCATTACAGTAACCATGCCCACTTTATTTTGTCAGTTAAGAGCTAATGCTTGGCCCCAACCACCAGGGATCTGCTTTGGTTACCTCAGTGACACTTTAACAGACATATCATAGTTGGAAAGGCTTTAACAAACATGAGTTTATTCTCTTACAGTTTTGGAGGCTAGAAGTCCAAGTTCAAAGTGCCAGGCTCTAGGGCCTGGGTGAAAGCCCCTCAACCTTGGGCTTCAGCTCTGTCTCCTGCTCCCAGCCCCCTGAAGCTGGAGGCTTTTCTTCCCTCAGGCAGCTGCTGGCTGTGAAACCCAAGGTCAACAACTAAAAAGGCACAGTCCCAATATTACCAAAAACACAGCAGGCCACTAACTCTTGTCCCAAGATTGGCAGGGCATAGCAGGCTGCTGAACAACAACTTGGTTACATGCAGGGTTCAAGTGTGCCAAAAAGCTGGAGACCTTCTCAAAGTTGCTTCTTACATACTGGAAGCAGATCACATCCCTAAAGCAGCTACCTACTCCAGTAGATTCCACCATGGAGTTAATTACCAATCTCACCATAGGGAATAACTACATCCAGCTGCCTTGCCACTCAACCAGGCCCAGCCAAGTTGACACACAACCTTAACTACCACAGGGTCCAATCAGCACCTTTGTAGTTAGGTGTCTTAATTCAGTTAGGGCAGTTCCACTGTCAAATCCAGCTCTCATAAAACAGTAATCACAAATTTGTTCCTCACTATTGTAAAAGGTGTGTCCTCTGGGAATTCCATGGATGGGTCTGTAGGTTCAACCTGATAAAGCCACTCTCAATTTTTCTAAGCTTTTGAATATCTTCTTCTTCAGCATACCAAGGGATTTCAATTTGATTTAGTGTAGACAATTGCTTAATCCATGCTTTAGTGAACCAACCAAATAAGCTATTAGATCCTTTTCTGTCCTCTCTAGCTGAAACATTGAATGAAGAATTTGTGCTTAGTGGGCCCATATCAGTAAACTTAGACTGACCCAACTTTATGCTTCTTGCACCATTATCCCACACTCTTAGTAGCCATTCCCACACATATTCCCCAGGTTTCTGTTTGTATATATTAGAAAAATCAAGTAGTTATTTTGGAGCATAGCATATCTTCTCCTGGGTCTAACTTTGAATGTCACTTCTTGGGGCTTGCTGGGACTTAAGTCTAGTTATAGGTCTAGAAACAAAAAATGGATGATGGGGATGGATACTGGGGACATTCGGCAATTTCCATACGGCATCTGCTTCAGGTGATGCCCCCAGGCAATGCCCTAAGTGCTATCACAGGCTATACTCAGACAAAGACTCTTCAGGCACAACTGAGTTGATCTCATCAGAAGGAGGAGAAAGGGAAAATGGGGAAGGTGACCTAGCAGACAAAGATGTAGTAATCTCTTTAGATGGGAATAAGAGGGCTGGTTCTGCTGTTAGATGGATAGAGATAATTATTGATTTGGGTGAAGAGAAGGTCAATCTACCAAATGTGAGTGACCAATATGGCAGCATTGAGGATGAGAAAGACATAGAGAGGTACATGGGAGGTACAGACAACAAAGATGAACCTTTTGCACATACAGTGCTATGTTGTCAGTGAAGGCAAACATGGGTATATGGGTGGATAGATGGGTGGACAGGCTGAACTATTAGGTATGTCTATGAAATGGGGAGTGAATCCAAGAACATGTATAGGGTTGGCAGACAATGGTCCTATAAGTTTATGTGAATGATCAGAATTCCCAGGGGTATAGTAGAACTGACAAGGGGCAAGGTTGTGGTCACTGCTTGGTCACAGCCAGCTACCCAGAGGGACCAAGTGGTTGAACCTGTGGGCTTGGGACCATAGTCACAGGGGACATCAAGCTCAATTGGCAAAACATACTATACAAAACATTGTTCCACCTCCTACTTTGGCAAGTAGCAAGTGGGATCTTAAAAGCTAGCAAGCTGCCATCTATATGCAATGATGGGTCTCTCCTCATCCAGAGCAAAGAAGAATGAAGAAAACCAAAATTCATGGAAACAATTAATCCTAGCAATTGGTACACCATGCAATCTGCAGCCTATACAGCTATAAGACCAGAAGAACTAGATGGTGCCCGGCTACCACTGTCATCTACTTGGAAGGGGATCTATGCAGGAGATCCTTGATAGAGAGGGAGAACAATGTGGAACAAAACTCAAAATCATTTGTTGTTGTTGTTGTTATGTGCCGTCAAGTTGGACCCGACTCATAGCGACCCCTCCTTGGGTTTCCGAGGCAGTATCACTACGGAAGTAGGATTGCCCAACCTTCCTTCCAAGGAGTGGCTGGTGGGTTTGAACCTCCAGCCTTCTGATTAGCAGTCAAGTGCCTTAGCCACTATGCTACCAAATTTGGAGAAAAAAAAAAGGGGGGGAGAGACCAAGTTTGCTGGTCCAATAGAGCCTGGTGGAACCACTGAGACTATGGTCCCTAGCTGCCCTTCAGGTCTGGAATTGAACCCAAACCCGTGGTTTCCAGCCAAACAAAAGACAGACATATGAGTTGATAATTTACCTTAGGTAGATACACTCCTTGGAGAGAACAATCATGGGAGAAAGAAGGGCTGTTTATGCACAGGGAGACAGCTCAGGGGGCAGGAGTGCATGGAGGGATGGACACTGGGAAGAGGTAACCATGGGGAGAAGGTGAGAGGGGAGCTGTTGCATTGTGGTAAACTGTGGTCAATGAGAAAAAGTGTATGTGAACTGCTGTATGGAAAGTTAATTTGCTCTGTAAATCTTCACCCAAATCACAATTTAAAAAAAAAAAAAAAAGAGGGCTGGTTCTGTTGACATGAGTGATTCAACAGAATTTAGAGTCTCAATGTCCCCAGCTCCCTGATTGTCTGCCCATATGTCCCCATCCTAAGTTTCAGGACTCCATTTCTTCCCAATCAAGGACCTCATTTAACTTTAAACATCATTTGAGGTTAGGAATTCAATTGGTGCTGTAGTTCATCCACTCTTACAATAAGACTCTGCATTTGGTTTTCAGCAATATCAACTCCATTACTACAAGAAATAAGTTTTTCTTTCAGAGCACAAGTGGCAACTTTCAGGTCTTGTATGAGGTTCTTGAGCTGTGACTCTGAAGCTTTGAGCTCATCCCTTTCTCTTACTAGTTTGTCTACCAAAAGTAGGACCAACCAATCAGCTTCCTTATACTTCTCATTCTGTCAAAATTGTAGAAAAAGTATCAAATATGCATCACCTAGACCCTTGTCTCACAAATATTTGATCCATTGATGGTGATATTTGTGTATTTCTATTTCCACCTCATGCCACAGGTTAGCAGTGACTTCTTTACTATTGGAGGCAGAGTCATCAGCACCTTCAAGACTAGCTAGACTTAAGAACAAAATCAGAAAACTCATCCTTACAATGTTGTTCCTCTAGAACCACTCTTGGTACCAAATGTCTTACACTGACATTTTCTAGAGGAGTAAAACCAGTGGAATACACACACACACACACACACACACATTTCAAATATTTCAAGGAAATAGCTCATGCTGTTGTGGAGACTAGAACATCCCAAATTCATTGGTCAGGTGTTAGGCTGGAGGCTTCTCCTGACTCATAAAGTTGCAAGAGGTGGTGAATCCAAAATCAGTAAGTCAGATGGCAGGCTTCTGGCTTATGTCCCAAGAACTGGAATTCAGAGGATGACTGGTCAGATGCAGGACCAAGAGGGGGTGAGTTTTGTCAGAATATCCATATATATTGAATAGAGGCCACACCCCCAAGAGAATTCCCTTCTCATCTGATTGGCTGTCCATATCAAATCACAAAATAGAAGATGATTACATAATATCTACTAAACCATTGAGAATCATGGCCCAACCAGGTTGACACATAACCTCCTCATCATCACAAGGCCTCCCCTCTTCTGAGTACTTGTCTTCAATATCAAACTGCCTGTTTGTCATTGTTGTTATGATGTCCTTTTGTTTGTTACCTTCAATTTGTAGTCAGCATGTCCAAACCTGCAATATGTTCAAAACAGCGCTCAACACTGTTTACTCAAAACATCATCCCTTCGGGCTTCCTTATTTCTATCAATGTCACCATTATCTCAGCTGCTAAGGCTCCAGAATTTGAGGCCAATCTTTATTCTTCTTTCTCTCTTTTCCCCATACCTAGTAGTCACTAAGAGTCTTCTTCTATTGTAGCTCTTTCATGTCTCCCTTGATGTCCATTCCCATTGCCGTTGTAGTCTAAGTATTACCACATGTCTGGATTACTACTGGACTCTTAACTATCAGCCATCCCTACTTCTATACATTCTATATACCACTCCTAAATTATCCTTCTTAAAATAACATTGAGTGTATGTCAAGCCAAAACATCTCCAAAATATTTAGCTGCCACAAAACAAAAGTCATACTGGTCAACCAGAACATAAGTCATACTCCTTAGCCTGACTTGCACAGGTTTTATCAGAATAGTGATCTGGCTTTCAGTCATCTGTGTCTTCTTTTTTAAAATTGTGATAAAATATATATTTAACAAAACATTTACTATTTCAACATTTTTACCTCTAAAATTCAATGACATTAATCATGTTCACCATGTTGTAGAACCATCACCACTCTCCATTTCAAAATTTTTTCTTCGCCTTTAACAGAAACTCAGTGCCCCTTAGCATACAGTTTCTTTCCCCCTCCCACTCACCCCTGATCACTATTAATAAACATTGGTCTCCGTGAATATGTCTATTCTAGATATTTCTTATAAGTAGGATCATGCAATATTTGTTCTTTTATATCTGACTTACTCCACTCAGCATAATGCTTTCAAGGTTCACCCATGTTGTAGCACATATCAGAACTTCATTTCTCTTTATGGTCAAACAATATTCTATTGCACTGATGAACACTTGAGTTGTTTCCACCTTTTGGATGTTGTGAATAATACTTCATTGAACACTGGTGTAAAAATATCAGTCATCCACATCTTTAACAGACACTGACTGAGCTTTTAGTTTGTGCCAAGCTTTGTCCTAAGTGCTAGGAACCTAAGTGAACTACAGAAACATGATCCTTGCTCTCAGCAAGCAACACCTCCTTAGGTTTCTGAGGAGGTATCACTACAGAAGTAGATTGCCCAACCTTCCTTCCAAGGAATGGCTGGTGGGTTTGAACCACAAGCCTTCTGGTTAGCAGTCAAATGCCTTAGGCTCTAGTGGAGAGGACAGGCAATTAAAATAGCAATATTGGTCCAATATGACAAGTGCTATCATAGATGAAGTTCGAGGGGGGGGCGGTGTTTGAGAAGACCATGTCAGAGGCAGTTTGGAGTCAGTAGGTAAAAAAACTAGTGTCAGAAAAGACTTCCAAAAGAAATAACTTTCAGTCTTATTTCACACAATTCCTCTATTGCAACTTTCAGGTGCATTATTCAATCATTCTTTTCTTATCCTTTTTTCAAGGCCCATGCTAAGTTTCTTCCATGGTCTCATACCATACCCATGGGGGTCATCTCCTTTCTCTTGTTGTTATTGTTGTAAGTGGTGTTGAGTCCATTTTGATTTATAGTGACTCCATGTGACAGAGTAGAAATGCCCCATAGGGTTTTTTAGACACTCATCTTTATGGGAATAGATCATCAGTTCTTTCTCTTACAAAGCCACTGGGTGGGTTCAAACTGCCAACCTTTTGGTTAACAGCTGAGTGCTTAACCATTGCCCCCCCAGGGCTCCTTAGCTTCTTTCTAAGCTCTGATAATAATACTAATTTATTACAAAGGCTTTGCTTACTTAAATTTATGTATGTGTATGTGTATATATGTACATGCACACACACATCAGGCTGAATCATACAAAATCATCGAATATTTAGCCATTTTAACCACAAAAGTGGCAGTTCCACAGGGTCCATTACATGTCTTGAAAATTTTGCCTAAGGCTATGCCTATATAAATTCATATACAAACTTCCAGTTTAGCTCAGAGTTACAAATTTATAAGCAGAGATACAAACTATATACTCTCTCATACATCCTACAGAGTCACATAGTGTAAATTCTCATTTTTATATTTCACATCTGATCACACATACACATATAAACACCAGATATAACAAACTCATTCACAAATACCCTCACATACCATCACCCAATATGCACACACAAAACTGACAGATGCAAAAATGTAAATCTACACATGCTCACTCATACACATTCATAATAACCAACACACTAGTGTACACACAGACTTCCACACATACACTTCCAGACACACATTCGTACCCAGACACATCCAGAATAATTCTCAAACTTAACAGAACTAGACACATGTGTACCCTCTGGGGAAAAATTTATCCACTTCTTATCTGTTTTTGTTGTTGTTGTTGGCCTAGAAAATTCAATAGCAAAGTGATAAAGCTGTGCTTAAAATAAGAATTAAAAAGCTCTGAGCAAGGATCTGAAGAACTCTCTGGTGAATAGAGTGTTTATATTTTAGTGCACAAACTCTGTAACATTTACTCTGACTACACAGAGGCCTTTTTCGACTTATTCCCTTAGTAAGTTTCCTCTTCAGAATTGAGGTTACCAAATAAGTGAACTCTGGACAGAAAAGATAGGAAGAAAGTCATGGTTATCTATTTCTAAAAATCATCCATTGAAAATCCTATGGACCACAGATCTATTCTGACACACATGGGGTTACCATGAGTCAGAGTCATCTCAATGGGGGAAAAAAAGAAAAAGTCAATGAGGTATTAGTGATCCAAAGAAAGTCTTTGCATTTAAAGTCTCTGTCAGCCCAACTTTCCTGCTGGGTTGAGTAACATAGAAACCAGTAATGAGTAATAGAAAGGATGCACTAGGACCAGTTATGAGGTGGATTCCCAGTAAATTATGACAAAGAAGTAGCCAGCTGCATTGGCAGAGTGTACTTGCTGTCGTCTGAGTGGGATCTGAAAGCATGCAGGAAGGGAATACTCCTGTGGAGTGTCTGCTCCTTTCTTGCATGTGCTACTTCCTCAGGTTGTTTTCCAATCCTTCTTCCTTGTTTCCCCATCACACGTTCCCTGTCTACAGGGTTTCTACACAAGATCTATCACAGGAACAACATGAGAAACTCTGAAGCAAGAAAATCATCAGGCCAAATTTGCTTTTTCAGCTCTTAGGCCTTTGAGAAAATTAAGTAAAACATTGTTTTTGTAAACTTTTTTGTGTTAAAGTGCAACATACTACATTTCAGAAAAATGCACAAATCATAAGTATACAGTTCAATGAATTTTCACAAAGTGAACAAATCCGTGTAACCAGTGCCCAGATCAAACTATACAAGAATGGCTCACAGTTACAGAGGCTGGTGAGTCCTGAGTTCTGATCAAATGTCAAGCTGGAGGCTTTTCCCAACTCACACAGCTGCAAGAGCTGACAAGCACAAGGTTGGCAGGCAGTATACTGGCTATTGACTTCGGTGGATGACAAATCCAAGATCACCAGGCAGAATGGTGGATTGTTCACTCATGGACAGTTGTAGGCAGCACAATAGGTTTCAGATCCACAGAAAGTTCTCTGATTTTCAATATATATATGATATCCATATATATATTGGAAGCAGGCCACACCGCTAGGGAAACTCCCTTTCAATGGATTGGCTACTCAAAGCATATATATCTGATCTCATCATTGGAATAACCACATCACAACTACTTAAACCACTCAAAATTGTGGTCCAGCCAAATTGACACACAACCCCAATTATCACAATACACCTTACACAATAATATTTATAGCAACACTATAAGTAACAGTCAAAAACTGGAAACAATTCAAATATCCAGCAGTGGCAGAATAAATAGAGAAATCGAGGAATAGTTTTACAATAGACTCTCATATTATTGCTATGAATTTCATAAACATAGTGTTGAATTAAAGAAGCCAGACTCAAAAAAAAGTGCTTACTGTATAATTCTAAATATATAAAGTTCAAAAACAAATACAACTAATCAATGGTGTTAGAGTCAGGATTCCGGTTATCTTTGGGCATAGCAAATGAAAGGCGGTTACAAGGAGGTTTCTGGGATGCAGCTAATATGCATGGCTAATCAGCAGAACACTGATCGTTTTAAATCTTCTTTCAGTTGTGCATCATAATTAGCATATTTTCTAATTTGTATGTATCCACAATGTTGTCAGCATCTCTACTATACCTTTACCCAAGTTATTAATGAGAATAGGGTAAAAGCAGAACCCTGTGGCATAGGACTAAAGACTGTCTGCTTTCCTTATCACTATTACCTTCCATTCCCTTCCTTTTCTTAAAATTTGCATGAGGCAATAGGGTGCCATTATCTTCAATTGGATATATAAGAGAAAGCATTGATGTTTCTTCTGACATAGCCTCCTTGTTGGAAGCATGCCAGAATCTCTTCTCCATGGGAAACCATGTGAGTATGGCTGAAGCACCTGGAAATCTGGGGAAGAGTATTTTAGGTGAAGGGGAAGTGTGTACAAAGGATCTGAGGTATGAATGAACTTGACATTCCAAGAACTGAAAAAAGATGGCTTTTGAGCTGTTCTAGTAACCTACCTGGTATACTTGCCCTGAGCTCCAATTCCTTGGTAGGCCACTGCCAATTTTCTACTTGTTTCTATTACCAAACACCACCTGTCATGTTTTCCTCATTGCTACATTCCACTTCTTGGTGACATCCTTGTTTCATTGTTTTAGCATTTTTAAGACTGCCCATGGATGGAAAGTTGATGCTAGCTAGCATATGTGAGCTCAGCTGTGGCTGTGGGCAGAGGGCCTCTGTTCCTCTTTATGCGAACTTCTCCATCGGCTGTTGGTACTTCTTCACAGTTTGGTTACTGGGTTCCAAAAGAAAAGAATTCCAAGGAATTAGAAAAAAACTGCATTATCTTTTATGAGGTAGTTTTGGAGCTCTCAAAGTGTCACACTATAGTCACAAGTCTCCCAGACTCAAGGGAGGGGAAATATAGACCCCCACCTCTCCAGAGGAGGACTGTCAGTCACATTATAAGAATACCATATGGGCTGAGAGGTTTTTCTGTTTTTTTGTTTTTGTTTTTGTTTTTTGTCATTTGGGTGAAAGTTTACAGAGCAAATTCACTTTCCATACAGCAGTTCATACACATTTTGTTTCATAACATTGACTGCAATTCCACAATGTAACAGCTCTCTTCCCACTTCCTCCCTGTAGTTACCTCTTCCCTGTGTCCTTCTTTCCTATGTTTCCCTGCCCCCGAGCTATCTCCCTGTTCAAATGCTGCCCTTCTGCTCTCCCGTGATTGATTGTTCTAAGGAGTGTATCTACCTGGTGTAAATGTTCACCCTATATGTTTGTCTATTGTTTGGCTAGAAGCCATGGGAGTGAGTTCAGTTCCAGGCCTGGAGGGTAACTAAGAGCCATGGTCTTTGGGGTTTCATTAGGCTCTATCAGACCAGTAAGCCTGGTCTTTTTTTTTATGATTTTGAGTTTTGCTCCACATTGTTCTCTCACTGTATCCAGGATCCTGGGAGATATTATTGCAGCCTTTTTGGAAAACACAACTTGCCACACAGCCATTGGGATGGGTTGTTGTTGTTGTTGTTATGTGCCGTCAAGTCAGACCCGACTCATAGCGACCCCTCCTTGGGTTTCCGAGGTACTATCACTATGGAAGTAGATTGCCCCATCTTCCTTCCAAGGAGTGGCTGGTGGGTTTGAACCTCCAGCCTTCTGGTTAACAGTCAAGTGCCTTAGGCACTACACTACCAGAGCTCCCATTGGAATGGGTAGTAGGCTATAAACATAGATATCTATATGGTAGCATAATATACATGCGCTTTGCTATGGAGTAATACATACTCAGAACTAAAATCCTGTATAGTGACATGTAAGACAGAAAGGACTGATCAGACCCAATATGTTCCAAGGAAAAACTCATATCCATGCCCACTGCTTCTCCACGTTTTAACTTCTCTTCATAATCTGTCTAATTTTTACTACTTTTTAGAATCCTCAGGCAGTTTGTTTTGTATTTTTTCCGTGGTTTATAGTTATCAGTGGGAGAGTAGGGGGCTTATACTACCTTAGTGGAAGCATAACTTCTCAAGAAACAGAGTCTGGAGTTAAAAACTTTCCCACAAAAATCACCAGGCAGAATGGTGGATTGTTGTTAGTTGCCCTCAAGTCAACTCCAACTTATGGAGAACAGAACTATATATACTCCATGGGATTTTCCAAGCTGTGATCTTTCAGAAGCAAATTGCCAGGCCTGTCTTCCAAGGTACCTGTGGGTGAGTTTAGAACCATCAAACTTTCAGCTAGTTGCTGATCACTTAACCATTTGCACTACAGGGACTGCCACAAACTTAGTAACTTAAAACAACAGACATTTTTTATCTCCAGTTCTATAGGTCAGAAGTCCAAGCATGGCATAGCTGGGTTCCTCAGCTTAGAAGCCTCGCAGGGCTATAACCAAGGTGTCAGATGGCTGTGTTCTCCTCAGGACTTAGGGTCCTTATGAAGATTGGTGGTAAAATTAAAGCTTATGATTATAATTCATTAATCATTAATTAAACAATTATTTATTAAACAATTATTCATTGTTGGTAAATTATGAAGAGTGTTGGTAAAATTAAGTTCTTTGTGGTTGTGTTCAGTTTCTTGAGGTCCTCCATTTTCTTGCTAGCTTATGACCAGGGGTCACTCTCAAGAACTAGAAGGTCCATCTTCAAAGCCAGCAATGGAGAACCTCCCTTGCATCGAATCCCTTTATCTCCTTGCATCTCCCTTGCCAAGAAAAGTCTTATTCCATTGGATAGGTCAGGCCCACCTCAGATAATCTCCCTATCTTATAGTGAACTGATTTGGGATCTTAGTTACATCTGAAAAATCTCTTCATAGTAGCACCTAGGTACTTGTTTGGTTGAAAGTGGAGAGAGTGTGTCTACACCAGAGGACAAGAATCTTGGGGGCCAATTTAGAATTCTGTCTAGCACAGTGTGCTAGTGGCATTGTGGTTATGTTTAGGGGCTATGTTTAAGGAGCTTACCTTTTAGAGATACATAATATTTGTAGATAAAACTGAATGATGAACTTACTTGCCTCATAATAATCGAGGGTGGGGAGTGTAGGTGAAGTAAGATTGGTCATGTCTTGATACTGCTGAAACTGGGAAATAAGCACATAGAGGCTCTACTTTTTCACGTGTATAACTTTTTTTCATAATAAAAATAATTTAAGAAACTGAATTCATGCTGGCATTTCAGTAAAAAAATCATAAATATATTATATTTCCAGTCTGACATGCAAAGAGCTAGAAGTTGTCACTCCCATCCTCACAACAGGAAATAAGCTGAAAAACTAAAACTCAACAACTTTTCTTAAATTCATCAGAAAATTGATATCACAGGGCAAACCACTGCCCCCAAAACTGATACAGGCATGTACAAAAAATTATAGTTTACAAGGAGCAGAAACAACACTGGACACAGCATCGAATAAACATATTTAAAGGAAAATTGACTAATTTCTAGAGACTCAGCATGAACTCAAATCAGGTCCTCACTGCAAAGTTTGGAGAAAAATATCACCTCATGTTTATGGCACAGGAAGGGAAAAAGCAATGATTTTGAAATAAGTCCAGAGTGCTCTGTTCTACTTAACTACAGCCTGCCCTCAGAGAAACTACCAGACTTTTTTCATATACAAGGCACCCATGTAAGTAACATGCATAGACATAAAATTCACATAGCATGCATAGGAAATTAATACATGAGGGGAGTGTGCAGTTTGCAAAAACTGTATAACATGCACGTTATCTGTGTAAATATATGGTATTTTACCAGAGCCTAACCAGCATAGTGCCTAAGGCACTTGACTGCTCACCAGAAGGCTGGCAGTTCAAACCCACCAGCCACTCCTCGGAAGGAAGGTTGGGCAATCCTACTTCAGTAGTGATACTGCCTCGGAAACCCAAGGAGGGGTCGCTATGAGTCGGGGTTGACTCGACGGCAAAACAACAACAACAACCAACACAGGAAGGTATCCTTGTGGCACAGTGGTAAAAGAACTTGGCTGCTAGCTGAAAGGTCAGTGATCCAACCTCACCAGCTACTCCATGGGAGACAGATGTGGCAGTTTGCTTCCATATATATTGCTGGCCTAAGAAACCCTATGGGGCAGTTCTACTCCGTCCTATAGGGTCACTATGAGTCAGAACGAACTAGACAACATTGAATTTGGTTTTGCTTGGTTTGGTTTGATTTGGAACCAACATGGGGAGTGGAGAAGAAATACCCTAAGCTAGCCAACTTCTAACATTCCTGTCTTATTGAAGGGGTGAAAAAAGCTGAGAAGCACTTGTGAATGACAGAACCTAGGGGCACAGGCTCACTAAAAGACTGAGACCTAATCATAGGTCTACAGAATGCCTCCCTTCCTTCTACATCTTACTGTCACATCAATTGGGGCTCCTATACAATGACAGGAATTTATGGCTAAAAAGAATTGCAAGGCTCAGACACTAGGGAAGCCCAGATATAACAGAGGAGACAAAAACAAGGACACCAGAGGAAATTTTAGCCACTGACAACTACAGCTACAGTAAATAGTAAGCACAGTGTAACTGCTAACTAGATAAACACAAAACTTCACACCCAAGACCTATTTACTTCAATTCCGTTTACCCAATACATCATGTATCTGGCTGTCAACAAAACATCACAAGGCATGCTAAAAGGCAAAAAGCACTGTCTGAAGAAATAGGGAAAACATCACAACCACACTCAGATATGGGAGAGATTTTGGAAATATCAGACCAGGAATTTGAAATAGCATAGTGCCTAAGGCATTTGACTGCTAACCAGAAAGCTGGCAGTTCAAACCCACTAGCCTTTGGAAGGAAGATTGGGCAACCTACTTCCGTAGAGATACCACCTTGGAAAACCAAGGAGGGGTCGCTATGTGTTGAATCGACTTGATGGCAATGAGTTTTTTTTTGTTTGTTTGTTTTATGGTTAATATATGAGCAATTTATGATCTGTTTCACAGTCAGCCTTGGCCTTGTTCTGACAGATGATATTGAGCTTCTCCATCATCTCTTTCCAGAGGTAGTTGATTTGATTCCTGTGTATTCCATCCCATGAGGTCCACATGTATAGTCACAGATTCATGTTGTTGTAAAAAGATATTTGCAATGAATAAGTTACTGGTCTTACAAAATTCTATCTTGTGATCTCTAGCATCATTTCTATCACCAAGGCCATAGTTTCCAACTACTCATCTTTTTTTGTTTCCAACTTTTGCATTCCAATTACTGGTAATTATCAATATATCTTGATTGCATGTTTGATCAATTTCAGACCACAGAAGTTGGTAAAAATCTTCAGTTTCTTCATCTTTGGCATTAGTAGTTGGTGTGTAAATTTGAATAATAGTCATCTTAACTGGTCGTCCTTATAGGTGTATGGATATTATATTATCCTATCACCAACAGTGTTGTACATCAGCATAGATCTTGAAATGTTTTCTGCCCAAAATGTCTTTTGGACAATGAATGTGATGCCATTCCTCTGCAATTTGTCATTCCCAGCATAATAGACCATATAACTGTATGATTCAAAATGGTCAATACCAGTCCATTTTAGCTCACTAATGCCTAGGATATTGATCTTTATGTGTTCCATTTCAATATGGATGACTTCTAATTTTCCTACATTCACACTTCATACATTTCATGCCCCAGTTATTAATGGATGTTTGCGGCTGTTTCTTCTCATTTTGAATTGTACCACAGCCATAAGGTAAAGTCCTGAAAGCTTTAGTCCATCCATTTCATTAAGGTCTACTCTACTTTGAGGGAGCAGCTCTTCCCCAGTCCTGTTCTGAGTGCCTTCCAATCCGAGGACCTCATCTTTCAGATATTATCTGTCAATGTCCCACTGCTATTCATAAGTTTTCATTGGGTAATTTTTTTTTTAGAAGTAGATCAGCACATCCTTCTTCCTAGTCTGTCTTAGTGTGGAAGCTCTGCTGAAACTGGTCCACCATAGGTGACCCTACTAGTATTTGATATACCAGTGGCACAGCTTCTAGAATCATAGCAACATGCAAGCCATCACAGCATGACAAACTGACAGACTAGTGGCAGTTAATGATTAATAATGCTAAGGGTCTAATGGAAAAAGTGGACAACATGCAGGAACAGATGGGTAATGTAAACAGAGATGGAAACTCTAAGAAAGAATCAGAAGCAAATGTTAGAAATAAAAATCACTGTAACAGAAATGACTAATGCCTTTGAAGGGCTCATTAGTAAAATCCCATTATGTGAAAAATAACAACTTCTGCCAAAGGAAATTCTAGGCCCTGATGACCTAATTCATGAATTCTACCAAAAATTTTAAAAAGGAATTAATATAAACACTTTCAGAGAACAAAAAAAAAAAAGAGAGAGAGAGAGAGAGAGAGAGAAAATCCTCTAAATCAGTTTTGTGAAACCAACATAATCCATTAATACAAATGTTGGCAAAGGCACTTTGAGAAAGCTAAAGTTCAGGCAATCACACAAATAAAGGTTGTTTTAAATCCTGTCTAAAAACAGAACAGAAATTAAAGACTTCCTAAAAGCCAAATGAAATTTAAAAATAAATAAAATGCACCACATCACATGGCAAAAGAACAAATAAATATTATAGTATAGTTAGGGACAGTAACATTAAATAATATGAAAAAGTTGAGATCAAGCATATTAGCTATATCAATAAATGTAAATGGGTGAATGGACTTAAGTAATCTATTAAGACATTTTTTAAGATGGTTTACAAAACAAGATCCAATTCTACAGTATACAAAGGCATTTTCTCAAATATGAAAATGAATTTCATTTCTCAAAATGAATAAAACAAAGTATCTGAGCTAGTGCGGCTGTAACAGAAATACCACAAATGGATGGCTTTAACAAACAGAAATTTATTTTCTCCAAAATTTAGGAAGCTAGAAGTCTGAATTCAGGATACAGGCTCTAGGGGAAGATTCTCTTTGTGTGTCAGCTCTGGAGGAAAGTTCTTGTTCTTTTTGATCTTCTGCTCTTGAGCAATCTTCATGTGGCTTGGTATCTCTCTTCCTCCATCTGTGCTTGCTCACTTGCTGTTTAATCTCTTATATCTCAGAAGAGATTGACTTAAGACACACCCTACACTAATACTATTACATTAACATAACAAACAAATCCATTCCCAAATGGGATTATAACCAGAGGGATAGGAGTTAGGATTTACAACACATATTTTGGGGGTACACAATTCAACCTATAACACAAAGTGATTGAAAAAAAAATAATAATAATGGAAAGAGCAAGTACTACATGTCAAATGGAAACAAGATGAAATCAGAGGTTTTGATCTTGATGATTAGTGAAGGTAGAATTCAAAGAAAAAGGATGTAAACATGATAAAGAAGTATCTTTTTTAATGCTAAAAGCCAGAGTTCACAATGTAGATATAATAATTAAGAATATCTACACATTAAAAAGGCTTATAGAACAGAAACTTAAAAAGATGCAAGGATAAATAGATAGAAATGCATTAATAATAGCAGATTCTCTCAGTACAGGATAGGTCAAGAAAATAAGGAAGAAGATAAAAACATAATCAGTAAAATAGATCTTATGGGTAGATATCTAACTTTACACTCTGATATTAAAGAATAAATCATTTTCTCAAGTATACTTGCAAAATTGATAAAAAATTAGGTCATAAAATAAGCAAATTTAAGTTTCATAAAGTTGAAATAATACAATTTATGCGAAAAACAGTCTCTGATCACAGTGCAATAAAACTAGAGAGTAATAACAAAGTAAAGACCAAAAAAGTTCTTCCCTTTAAATTGTTTTTGAAACCTTTCTTAACAATTTCTGGTGAAATTTACAGAATTTCTAAAAGATGATGATAATGAAAACAATACATATCAGAATTTATGGAACACACATAATAAAAAATTAAAAACTAAAAATAATGAATTAAATTTCCAACAAACAAAAAAACTAGGGGGAAAAACACAAAGTAAACCAAAATCACAATCACAATGAAGAATATAATAAATATAAAAGCAGAAATTAAAAAAGTTGTTTTTCTTCTGCTTAGTAATTAGGAAACTGCATGGAGAGTATCACTTGCTTCCTAACAAGAAAAAGCCAAATAATCTGCAAAAGTCATAATTATTTTGAGCCAGTTTGAAAGCTGAGGAATCCCTGGGTGGTACAACCAGTTAACACACCAGATGATAAGCAAAAGGTAAGAAGTTCACATCTACCCAGAGTCACCCCAGAAGAAACAACTGGTGATCTGCTTCCAAAAAGCAGCCATTGAAAATGCTATGGAACACAGTTCTATCCTGGAACACCTGGGGTCACCATGTTGTTGTTGTTGTTGTTGTTATGTGCCGACGAGTCGGCCCC
>NW_006921645.1:12209038-12209582 GCF_000298275.1 Orycteropus afer afer | reverse complement strand
CTTACTGGCTGTCCTTTGTAGGTAACCTTTTGTTTTTCCTGTGCTGCTTTCAGGATTCTGTCTTTGTCTTTGGTTTTGATGAGTTTGATGATGATGTGTCTTGGTGATTTTATTTTGGGGTGTATCCTGTTTGGGGTTTGTTGGATTTCCTGAATGGATATATTCTCATCTTTCATCATCTCAGGGAAGTTCTCCTCCAGCAAATCTTGAATAATTTTCTCAGTGGTTTTGTTTTTCTCTTCCTGTTCTGGAATTCCAATGACACATAGTTCTTCCTTTTGATGGTATCCCACATGAACCTTGGGCTTTCTTCATTTTGTTTTGATTTTTTTTTTTTTTTTCTGATTGAGCCTTTTCCAAAGAAGTATCCAGGTATTTGTCTTTAATCTCATTAATTCTGTCTTCCATCGTATCAATTCTTGTCCTTTGCCCTTCCAATGTGTTATCTGTTTCTGACAATTTAGTATTAATCTTTTGGATTTCTACCTGTAGATTTAGAATCATTTCTAATTTTTCATTTATTTTGTCATTTTGTTCTTGTATT
>NW_006921645.1:12199279-12207321 GCF_000298275.1 Orycteropus afer afer | reverse complement strand
GTTTAGTCCACTTCTATATCCTTCCCTTCAAGGCTCAGGGGTCCAGGATTATTTTCTGTGTCTGTGTTAATTGGTTTCCCTTTTCTTTGTTGAAGAGGGTCTGTGCAGTCTTTCTGTCTTGTCCGCCATCTTGCCGGAACTCCTCAATAAATTCTTTAGAACCAAAATTAGCATGTTGTTGTTGTCGTTATGTACCATAGAGTCAATCCCAACTCATAGCAACCCCTCCTTGGGTTTCTGAGGCAGTATCACTACAGAAGTAGATTGCCCAATTAGCATGAGAGATTAGAATCCAGGGAACCACAGGCTTGAAGGGAATCTGCTGAAATTTATCTGCTTTTTCATTGGCTTCCACTAAGTGCTCACTGGGCAGACAGCTTTTTGGAGGGCCAGAACTGGTAGGGAAGGCCAGGAAGCAGGAGTGAAGCAGTTTTGAACAGCTAAGAGAGATAACCTCATCTGTCAGTTTGTCATCCTGTGGTGGCTTGTGTGTAGCTGTGAGGCTGGAGGTTGTGCCACTTGTGTTTCAAGTGCCAACAGGGTTACTCATGGTGGGCAGGTTTCAGCAGAGCCTCCAGACTAAGACAGACTCAGAAGAAGGAAGAGACCATCCACTTCTCAAAGAATTGGCTGGTGAAAACCTTATGACTAGCAGTGAATCAGTGTCAGGTATATTACTGAAAAATAGCCCTGTAACATTATCTGATATAGTGCCAGAAGATGAGCACCTCAGGTCAGAAGGCAGTCAAAATATAACTAGGAAAGAGCTGCCTCCTTGGAATAGAGTCAACCTTAGTGATGTGGATGCAGTAAAGTTTTTGAGACCTCCTTTTGCCGGTGTGGCATGACTCAAGATAAGAAGAAACAGCTGCAAACATCCATTAATAATCAGAACATGGACTGTACAAAGTATGAATCTAGGAAAATTGAAAGTTGTCAAAAATGAAATGGAAAGTATAAAGACCAATATCCTAGGTATTACTGAGCTGAAGTGGATTGGATTTGGTCATTTTGAATCAGAGAATCATATGATCTACTGGAATGGTGTGGCATTCATCTTCACAAAGAGTGTTTCAAGATTTTTCCTGAAGAACAACACTGTCAGTGATAGGATAATATCCATATGCCTATGAGAAAGACCAGTTAATATTACTATTATTCAAATTTATCCACCACCAACCAAAGCCAAAGATGAGGAAATTAAAGATTATTACCAACATCTGCAGTCTAAAAATGACCAAACAAGCAATCAAGATGTGTTAATTATCACTGGTGATTGGAATGCAAAAGTTTGAAACAAAAAAGGATCACTGATAGTTGGAAAAGATGGTCCTGATGATAGAAATGACACTGGAGATTGCATGATAGAATTTTGCAAGACCAACGACTTATTCATTGTGAATATCTTTTTTCAAAAACACAAATGGTGGATACACATGTGGATTTTGCCAGACAGAGTACACAGGAATCAGATTGACTACATCTGTGGCAAGAGGCGATGGAGAAACTCAGTATCTTCAGCCAAAACAAGGCCAGGAGCTGATTGTGGAACAGACCATCAACTGCTCAGATGCAAGTTCAGGTTGAAGCTGAAGACGATGAAAAGGAGTCCATGAGACTCAAAATATGACCTTGATTATATCCATCCTGAATTTAGAGACAATTTAAAGAACAGATTTGATGCATTGAACACCAATGGCTGAGAACCAGATGAACTGTGGGATGACATCAAGAACCTCACCCATGAAGAAAGCAAAAATTCATTAAAAAGACAGGAAAGGAAGAAAAGACCAAAGTGGATGTCAGAGGAAACTCTAAAACTTGCCCTTGTACAGAGAGTAGCTAAAGCAAATTGGAAAATCAACAGGATAAAAGAGCTGGACAGAAGATTTCAAAGAGCAGCTTGAGAAGACAAAGTAAATTAGTATAATGAAATGTATCAAGAGTTGGAGTTAGAACCAAAAGGGAAGAACATATTCAGCATTTCTCAAGCTGAAAGAACTGAGGAAAAAAAATAAGCCTCGAGTTGCAATACTGAAAGATTCCATAGGCAATATATTGAAGGATGCAGGAAAAATCAAAAGAAGATGGATGGAATACACACAGTCACTATACCAAAAAGAATTGGTAGATGCTCATCCATTTCAGGAGGTGGCATATGATCAAGAACCAATGGTATTGAAGGAAGAAGTCAAAGCTGCACTAAAGGAATAGGAAAAAAAAAAAAAAAGCCTCCAGGAATTGATGGAATACCCATTGAGATGTTTCAATGGATATTGCGCTGGAGGCACTTACTCAGCTATGCCAAGAGATTTGGAAGACAGCTACCTGGCCAACTGACTGGAAGAGATCTATATTTGCAACCATTCCAAAGAAAAGTGATCTCACAGAATGTGGAAATTATTGAACAATATTATTGATATCATACACAAGTAAAATCTTACTGAATATAATTCAAAAATGGCTGCAGCAGTATATTGACAGAGAACTTCCAAAAATGCAAGCTAGACTCAGAAGAGGACGTGGAGTGAGGGAAATCATAGCTGATGTCAGATGGATCTTGGCTGAAAGCACAGAATACCAGAAAGATGTTTACTTGTGTTTTATTGACTATGCAAAGGCATTTGACTGTATGGATCATAACAAATTGTGGATAACATTGAGAAGAATGGGAATTCCAGGACACTTAATTGTACTGATGAGGAAACCTATACATGACCAGGAGGCTGTCATTCAAACAGAACAAGGGGATACTGCATGGTTTAAAATCAGGAAGGGAGTGAGCCAGGGATGAACCCTTTTACCATACTTATTCAATCTGTATGTTGAGCAAATAATGCAAGAAGCTGGACTATATGAAGAAAAACATGGCATCAGAATTGGAAGAAGGCTTGTTAACAAGTTGCAATATGCAGATGACACAACTTTGCTTGCTGAAGGTGAGGACAACTTAGGGCACTTACTGATGAAGATTAAAGACTACAGTCTACAGTATGGATTACACCTTACTATAAAGAAAACAGAAATCCTCACTACTGGACCAATACACAGCATCATGATAGATGGGAGAAAAGATTGAAGTTGTCAAAGACTTCACATTATTTGGTTATACAATGGAAGCAGCAGTTAAGACATCAAAAGATGTATTGCAATGGGGAAATCTGTTGCAAAAGACCTCTTTCAAGCACTGAAGAGCAAAGATATCTCCTTGAAGATTAAGATGCGCCTAACTCAAGCTATGGTATTTTCAATCATCTCAAATGCACGTGAGAGCTGGACAATGAATAAGGAAGAGCTAAGAAGAATCAATGCTTTTGAGTTGTGGTGTTGGCAAAGAATGCTGAAAGTACCATGGACTGTTAAAAGAACTAACAAATCTGTCCTGGAGGAAGTGCAGCCAGAATGCTCCTTGGAAGCGAGGATGGCTGGACCTCGACTCACCTACTTTGGTCATGTTGTCAGAAGGGACCATTCTCTGGAGAAGGATGTTATGCTTGGTAAAGTGGAGGACCTATGAAAGAAGGGAAGGCCCTCAACAAAACGGATTTACACGGTGGTTTCAGCGATGGACTCAGGTATAGTAGGGATCGTGAGGCTGGCACAGGACTAGGCACTGTTTTGTTCTGTTGTACATAAGGTTGCTATGAGTCAGAAATGACTCGATGGCACATGACAACAACAACAAGAATAAGTGCTCACTAGACAGATTGGGAGTAGAGAAAGAGATCTGAGAAAGCAATCCACATACCCCTTGGCTGTGGAGGTTTGAATCAAGACTTCAGGTTGGAACTGGAGTTTCAAAAGCCCATTCATGCTTAATGTTTTGCAATAGTATGAGGTAGTCATCAGCTCCTTCCTACTCTTAGTCTGGAAGAAGGATATGGCCAGGTCCACTTCTGAAAAAAAGTGGCCACTGAAAACTTTATGAAAAGCAAGGAAATATTGACTGTTATAGTGCTGGAAGATGAGCCCCTAAGGTTGGAAGGCTCTCAAAAATAAGACTGCAGAAGAACTACCTCCTCAAAATATAGTTGACCTTAATGACATGGACAGACTAATGCTTTTAGGACCTTCATTTGCTGATGTGACACAATTCAAAATGAGAAGAAAGAGCTGCAAACATCCATTAATAATCAAAACGTGGAATGTACGAACTATGAATCTAGCAGATTCAAAATTCTGGAGTCATCAAAAATGAAATGCAATACATAAAGATCATGTGTTAGGCTGAGTTCTCTAGAAAAGCAAGACCAGTATGGCTTATATGTTGTTGTTGTTGTTGTTGTTATGTGCCGTCAAGTCAGACCTGACTCATAGCAACGCCTCCTTGGGTTTCCGAGGTAGCTTATATAGAGATAGAAATTTATCTTAGGAAAATGGTTCACACAGTTATAGAGGCTGGCAAGTTCTAAGTTCCTAGATCAAACGTCAAGCTGGAGACTTTTCCCTAGCTGCAGGGACTGACGAGCTCAAGATTGGAGGCAGTATGATGGCTTTAGCAGATGATGAATCCAAGATCGCCAGGTGCAATCGTGGATTGTTCACTCATAGGAGAGTTTTAGGCAGCATAACAGGATCCAAGTCCACAGAAAGTTCCCAAATTTCCCCCAGGACATCTGTATATATACTGGAAGTAGGCCACACCCCTAAGGAAATTCCCTTTCAACTGACTCGCTGCTCAAACCGTATACATCAGATCTCATCATGGGACTAATCACATCACAACTGCTTAAACAATTCGGAATCGTAGTCTAGCCAAGTTGACACACAACCCCAACTATCATAGGTCACCATCCTAGGTATTTCATAGTGATCCCTCCATCTGGTGAAGTCCACATGTATAGCCACTGTTTATGTTGTTGAAAAAAGGTATTGCAATGAATAAGTCATTGGTGTAGCAAAATTCTATCATCTCCAGTGTCATTTCTATCACCAAGGCCATATTTTCCAACTATCGCAGTGTTTCTTCTTTGTTTCTAACTTTCAAATTCCAATCATCAGTGAAAATTAACACATCTTGATTGCATGTTTGATCAATTCTAGATTTCAGAAGTTGGTAAAAATCTTCAATTTCATTTTCTTTGGCTTTAGCAGTTGGTGCATAAATTTGAATAATAGTAGTATTAACTGGTCTTCCTTGTAGGCATATGGATATTATCCTATCACTAACAGCACTGTACTTTAGGATAGATTTTGAAACACTCTTTGTGATGATGAATCTCATGCCATTCTTCTTCATTTGTCATTCCTGGCATAATAGATCATAAGGTTGTCTGATTCAAGCCCAGACCAGTCCATATTTAGCTCACTCATAATGCCTAGGTATCGAGCTTTATGTGTTCCATTTCATTTCAGACAACTTCCAATTTTCCTAGATTCATACTTCATACATTCCACGTTCCAATTATTAATGGATGTTTGCAGCTGTTTCTTTTTATGTTGAATTGTGCCACATCAGCAAATGGAAGTCCTGAAAGCTTTACTCCATCCACATCATTAATGTCAGCTGTACTCTGAGGAGACAGCTCTTCCCCAGTTGTATTTTGAGGGCCTTCTGACCTGAGGGGCTCATCTTCTGGCACTGTATCAGATTATGTTTCAGGGCTATTCATAAAGTTTTCCAGTAACATATCAGACAGCATTTCACTACTACTGATAAGGATTTCACTGGCCAATTTTTGAGAAGTGGGTGGCCCTTTCCTTCTTCAAGTCTGTCTTAGTCTAGAAGCTCTGGTGAAACCTGTCCACCGTGGATAACCCTGCTGGTACTTGAAATACCGGTGGCATAGCCTCCAGCCTCACAGCAACACGCAAGCCACCACAGTACAACAAACTGACAGATGAGCAGCCATTGAGTGGTAGAAGTGCAGGAAACCTGCTAGTACTCTGAACCCTGTACTGTGTGGAGATATATATGTCGTCAGTAATGGGGGTGGAGGGGTCAGAAATGCTGAGGAAACTCCACCCTTAGGCTCAGATTCACAGAGTCTTCCTAAGACCGAGGCAGAAGCAAGAGAGCTGAGAAATCTTCCCTGGCCCCAACATGGACCTTGCACTGAGTAACAGGGAAAAGCAATGAGTGTGGAAGGAGCATGCATGGGCATGTAAGACCTGCAGAAAGCTGACGGTAGAGTGGAAATATTGAGAAAAACACTTTAGCACACCAGGCCATGCACAAGGTAGTAGTCAGCAGTCCACTACAGGAGAAATTTGAAGCCTGAGATGCAAAGACGATACCTTTAACAACAACAACAATCCTAATGTAGCTCAATTACTGACTAGATTGGCTTAACTTAGGTACACTAATGACTTGCCATAAAAAGAGGCAGGTTTATCACTGAGTGTAAATATTATTTACCTGTTTCTATATACAATGTTTTTTCACACACATAATGTTTGGTATTCAATTTAAAAAATTACAAGACAGACAAAAAGAAAGATCCTTTGTCAAGAGAGAATATGCTCAACCAGACCCAATATGACCCAGATGTTGAAACTACCAAAGACTTTTGAAAACTATGATTACTATGTTAAATGTTCCGGAGGAAAAGGTAGGTGTGTCAGTTAGTGTTGAGTCAGGAGACAAAAACTACACCAGTCATTTGAACAGGTAATTTTAATATAACCCACTGCATCGAGTCGATTCCAACTCATAGCAACACCCCCACCCCCAACTGAGTTTCTAAGGTGGTAAATCTTTACTGAAGTAGATTGTCCCATTTTCCTTCTGTGGAGCAGCTGGTGGGTTTGAACTGCCAACCTTCTGGCAAATACCTTAGGCACTGTGCCACCAGAATTCCCTAATTTTAACATAAGGAATTATTAAATGTGGAAAACTACTAGAAAGAGTTTTTAAAAAAAGATGGGGGGGGGACTCTAAGGAATATAAGAATAACAAATGTGGGAACCACTACTCATTCCAGAGCTGAGAGAGATTGCCCAGGAAAGGAACAAACTCAGAGGACTGATCCCCAAGCCTAAGATTCAGAACTTGTTAGAGAAAAGGTAGCTGTGGCCTACTAGGGAGCCAGAAAACTTCACTATGAACTCGAGCTCATGTACAGGAATCTAGTTATTAGGGTGCTTCAAGTCACTGGGTGGCGTAAAGGCAGCTCACAAAACACCCCTGTAAAAAGCTGGAGAAACTTGTCAGACATTTAATGGAGTCACTCCCTGAAGGATGGATACCACTGGATTCCTGGCATGCCAACCAGCAACTACCCCACAGAAAACGAAAGGCATACAACCAAATTCAAGAAAAGAAGCCTCTTTCTCTGCGCTGCCACAGTGTCCTCCAGTGCCCTCTAACAAAGAAGCCTAACATTGTGCCAGCTGGCAAAGGATAAATGTTTATAGGGTTAAGCTCCAGTATCATAAAACAGAACACATAAGGGTAGATTTGGAGTTGAGAGGCCATACATTTACACTGATCACTGCTTACACTGAGCTTCCATATGCAGCCTTCTACATATATTTTAACATTCATACAACAATGAATAAACTCTGTTTCCACCAAAAAAAGAGACAGCTACCCTTCATTCAAGTGAAGAAGTTGGTACCCTTTCCCTAAATGAAGAAATGCACAGTTCCAGCAACCACTATCTATCACTAGCTAAATTAACTACTCATGAACTTTCATCATAATCCCACTGAGTATTTGTCAACTTTTATAAAAATTAATAATGAGAACAAGGAGAGAGAAGAAAATAGTTAATATACTACAAAAAATACATTCACACAAGAAACAAAATATGAAGAACTATAACACTCTTATCAAATTTAACTGAAATTAAAAAAAAACTTCACTAAACTTCAGCAGAATATGCATTTTTGAGAACAAATGGAACATTGACCAAGATAAACAATATGGTGGGCCATACAAGTATCACCATACAAGATCTGTCCTGAAGTACAATGCTGTCAGTGATAGGATAATATCCATACGCCTACAAGGAAGACCCATTAATATGACTGTTATTCAAATTTATGCCCCAACCACCAAAGCCACAGATGAGGAAATTGAAGAATTTTATCAGCTTCTA
>NW_006921645.1:12160990-12191954 GCF_000298275.1 Orycteropus afer afer | reverse complement strand
TGGCTGAAGATATTGAGCTTTTCCACCGCCTCTTGCCACAGATGTAGTCAATCTGATTCCTGTGTGTTCCATCTGGTGAAGTCCACATGTACAGCCTAGTTATACATAACTTATTATGTATAACTAAATGGGGCAATCTACTTCCATAGTGATACTGCCTAGGAAACCCAAGGAGGGGTTGCTATGAGTCGGGGCCAACTCTACGGCACACAACAACAACAACAAGGAGAGGTTTTAGTGCTAGGAGATGGGTCCCTCAGATTGGAAAGCACTCAAAATACAATGGCGGAAGAGCTGCCTCCTTCAAGTAGAGTTGACCTTAATGACAGGGATGGACTAAAGCTATTGAGACCCTCATTTGCTGATAGGGCATGGCTCAAAATGGGAAGAAACAGCTGCAAACATTCATTAATGATTGGAAAGTGGAATGTACAAAGTATGAATCTAGGAAAATAGGAAACTGTCAT
This sequence comes from Orycteropus afer afer, assembly GCF_000298275.1. NCBI lineage: Eukaryota > Metazoa > Chordata > Mammalia > Tubulidentata > Orycteropodidae > Orycteropus > Orycteropus afer. The sequence goes on along the minus strand of NW_006921645.1, from coordinate 12,191,487 downwards.
AAATGAAATGGAATGCATCCTAGGCCTTGGTAAATTGAAATGGATTGGTATTGGCCATTTTGACTCAGACAATCATATGGTCTACTATGCTGGGAATGACAAACTGAAGAGGAATGGCACTGCATTTGTCACCAAAAATAACATTTCAAGACCTATTCTGAAGTGCAATGCTGTCAGTGAAAGGGGACAACTAGAATGAATCTTACTGTGCTGAAATGAATGGATTGAGGCTATCAATACGAATTAATGTTAATACATGGATTTAGTACGTGTGTGTATATTATGTTTTGGCCTAGGCAGCTAACAGAGCCTAGAAATAAAGACACACCAGTACCAATGAGAACACCTACCACTCAGACCTTGGTTTCAAAATACCATTTCCACTAAAAGGATGCAGGGAACCTGGGTTTGTTGTTATGTCAAAAAGTAACCAAACAAACAAACAAACACACTGCCATCAAGTCAATTCTGAATCATAGAGACCTGCATTGGGTTTCCAAGGTGGTAAATCTTTACAGAAGTAGATTGCTCCATCTTCCTTCTGCAGATGCACCTTTTCTTAGCTCAGGGAGACAGACTTTAGTTGGTGGGTTTAGAACCACCAACCTTCTGGTTAGCAGGCAAATGCCTTAGGCACTTCCTTGCCAAAAAGTAAAGAAGTATTCAAAAATAGTAGGGATCTGTCAAAAGGACATATGAGTCGCTTGAGCACCAATATAAATAATAGTGACAGAATATCATTGAAGGACTAGAGAAGCCATCTTGCTGAGAAATTACAGAATATAACAAATTAACAGCTATGATTAGGGTAGACGTTAACCATGACAATTGATTTTTATCTTTCTTTTCCCTCTCACTCCTTCTTCATAAATAGGTTAGTCACTCTAGGTTTTTTTTTTTTCTTTACACACTCCTTAGAGCATGTGACGTAAACCCATTGCACAGTTTTAGCTGATAACTGTGGTTTATGGAGCAAGATGCGCTGAGAAAAGAGATACCAAGCGACCAAGACAAAGAAGAAACAGGGACATCCTTGGCCAAGAGGCCTGAGTGTTCCTTCTCCCACATTGTCCCCTCCTCTAGAGTTAAACTTCCCGGAGAAGTATGGAGAGTTTAGAAAACAATTCCGACTAAAGCAGGTTTTACATCACTGACCAGAGTCACAGAAAGTTCACAGGGAAGAGACGACTCATCCAGATAACAAGAAGAAAACATTCTCAGCATTCGTCAAGCCCCCCTACCCCTCAGCCAAATTCCCTTTAAAAACTCTAACCTTTTCTTAGCTCAGGGAGACAGACTTTAGAGGAACAATTCTGTCTGTCTCTTTGGGCATCAATATTCAATAAATTGTTTTGCTTTCCCATTTCAACTTGTGATAATTGGCTCTATGTGACAGGGGGTAAAAACCTTGCTGTTCCTACAACAACATTGTTGTTGTTGTTATGTGCCGTCGAGTCAGACCCGACTCATAGCAACCCCTCCTTGGGTTTCTGAAGCAGTATCACTAAGGAAGTAGATTGCCCCATCTTCCTTCCACCAACAATATTAGTTCTAGAAAATAAGTATATATGAATCCACACTGATATAAATGAATGAAGGAATGAATAAGAAAGGAAAACTCTCTATTTGGTAGAATACCAACTAATCATTGTAGGAGGAATGATAACGTTAGAAAATCACCATTTTGCATCCATCAGAGTGACAATCTATTCAGCCAAAAATTATCAACAGATTCTAAAAAATTGTGGGTGAAATTTCAATGAGGAACAGGATATTGATATAATCTCAAATTATTCCCTAACAAATTACTTATTAAAAAGGAAAAAAGTCATCTTACTTCTGATTAATCTAATGAACACCACCATCACTAACAATCAAAGGTAACAACAAAGATAGATAACTAAGTGATCCTAGATTAGATGGAACAAATTGGCATCATGAACCTCCTGCTATAATGCACTGAAAAGGACATAACATAATTTCTGTGGTTTTCCAGCCAATCATAACTGAACCTAATCACACAAGAATACCCCAGACAAACTCAAATCAAGGAGTATTCTATAAATAACTATCATTCTGAAAGACAAAGAAAAGCTATTATGGATAGCATTGTAAAAAATGGGAACCCCAGAACACTTATGTAATTGTTCTTATGTGGAACCTGTATATAGCTCAAGAGTCTGTCTTTCAAACAGAACAAAAGAATACTGTGTGGTTTAAAATCAGAAAAGGTGTATGCCAGGGTTGTATCCTTTTACCATATTTAGATAATCTGTATGCTGAGCAAATAATCTGAGAAAATTAATTATATGAAGAATGTGGCATCAGGACTGGAGAAAGACTCATTGTTGTTGTTGTTGTTATGTGCCGTTGAGTCATCCCTGACTCATAGCGACCCCTCCTTGGGTTTCCGAGGCAGTATCACTACAGAAGTAGGATTGCCCAACCTTCCTTCCGAGGAGCGGCTGGTGGGTTTGAACCACCAGCCTTCTGGTTAGCAGTCAAGTGCCTTAGCCACTATGCTACCAGAGCTCCCGGAGAAAGACTCATTAACGACCTGTAATATGCAGATTACACAACCTTGCTTGCCAAAAGTGAAGACTACTTGAAGCACTTCAACACAAAACAAAATGAAAATCCTTAAAATTCTATAAACAACAAATAAATATCACGATAAATGGTGAAGAAATTGAAGCTGTCAAGAATTATTTTCTTAGATTTACAATCACTGACCACAGAGCAGCTCTGGGAAAATCTGCTGCAAAAAGACATCTTTAAAGTGCTAAAAAGCAAAAATGTCACTTTGAGGACTAAGGTGCACTTAACCAAGCCATGGTATTTTCAATTGCCTCGTATGCATGTGAAAGCTGGGTAATGAAAAAGGAAGACTGAAGAAATGATGCGTTTGAATTGTGTTGCCAAAGAATATTGAATATATCATGGACTGACAAAAGAATAAACAGATCTGTCTTTGAAGAAGTACTGCCAGAGCGTTACTTAGAAGCAAGGATGGTGAGATTTCATCTCTCATACTTCGGACATGTTATTAAGATGGACCAATCTTTGGAGAAGGACATGATGCATGGTAAGGCAGATGATCAGTGAAAAAAAGGAAAATTATCAATGAGATGGATAGACACAGTGGCTTCAACAAAGGTCTCAAACATAGTGACAATTGTGAGGATGGCATGGGACCAGACGTTTTGTTCTATTATACGTGAGATCGCTGTAAGTTGGAACAGCTGCAACAGATTTGAGGGTACCTAACAACAACAACAAAGACAGATGATAATTAAGCAATCCTAGAGTAGATTCCAGACTAGCAGATGAAGTAAATTTATAAAGGATATTATCGTAACAAGTGATGAAATCTGAATATAAACTGTGGATTAGATAAAAGTTTCCCAAGCTTTCTTGATTCAAGATGCCCTTAGTGTCTCATTAAGTTTTTCAAGGTGTACATTGGCCAAAAGAAATATCTAAGTCCAAACAACTTACTAAGTATTAATGTCCTCCCTGGAATTAAAAAAAACAACAACAAAAAAAACTATTGATGTCCTAATAATTAGTAGCCATTTGAAAAAAAAAACAAAACATGTAGGTTTTGGGAAAAAAAGTTTCTATTTCATTCTTAACCACAATTACTTACCAATGGGATAGATGCGCTTCTGCCACCCTCATTTCCTATTCTCCATTGATTTTTGCACTGTACTTGCTTTTTATCACAGCCTCAAAAACACAGCTTCCTAGAGCTATAACATTTCGAAAGGAATATGGCGCCATCTATTGTTAAACTGTAACAACTGTAAACCTCAAAAGTTATTTTGCGCTTTGTTAGGTGCTGTGGAGTTGGCTCCGAACTCACAGGAAACCCAAGTGCAACAGAAAAACTGTCCTGTCCTGTGCCATACTCACAATTATTGCTATATTTGAGCCCATCGTTGCAGCCATTGTGTCAATCCATCCTATTGAGGGTCTTCCCTTTCTTCACTGACCCTTTACTTTTATCAAGCATGATATCCTCTCCACGGAATGGTCCCTTCTGACAACATGACCTAAGTAGGAGAGATGAAGTCTGGCAATTCTTACTTCTAAGGAGCATTCCAGCTGTGGTTCTTCCAAGACAGATTTGTTCATTCTTCTGGCAAATCATGGTATATTCAATATCCTTTGCCAACACAACAATTCAAATGCATCAACTCTTCTTTGGTCTTCCTTATTCATTGTCCAGCTTTCACACGCATGTGAAAAGCTTTTCCACGCATGTGAAAAGCTTTTCCACATAATGAGTTTTGCCTATCAGATTTCCTTGTTTGCCTTGAAAATTTTAAGTATCCCACAAATGTCCCCCACGTGAATTCTCTGTGGGGCCCAATGCACAGTTTAAGAATCAACCATAGGATTAGATAATAGTGTTCTATCAATGTTATTTTTCCTGATTTGATAAATATACTGTTGTTATATAAGAGAAAGGTCCTTTTCTTAGGAAATAGACATTGAAGTATTTATGGGTAAAGAAAAATGGTATCTTCAAATTATTCTCAAATTGTTTAGATAAAACACGTATGGTGTATATGTATGCTTATATAGATAGAAAGCGAGCCAGCAAGCACAACTGACATAGTTAATAAGGTAAAATGTTATTGTTAACAAGTGATGAAACTGAATAAAGTATATACAAGAGTTTTTTGTACTATTCTTCAAATGTGAAATCATTACAAAATAAGGAGTTTTAAAAGATGCAATACTGTATTTTTAGGTCTATATATACATAAGTTCTCACTGCCATCGAGTCAGATCCGACTCATAGTGATCCCTCCTTGGGTTTCTGAGGCGGTACCTCTACGGAAGTAGATTGCACAACCTTCCTTCCGAGGAGTGGCTGGTGGGTTTGAACTGCCAGCCTTCTGCTTAGCAGTCAAATACCTCAAGCACTACGCCACCAGAGCTCCTCCTATATATATATATATATATATATATATATATGTACCAAAATAATTTTTAAATGTCTGGAAATTAAAAGCACCAATTCAGAGTTGCAACCTTTTATAGAGAGGGAAATGGATGTACCAAAGAAGGGCACACACAGTATCAGTTATACTTTATTACTTAAGCTTGGTATTATTCTTAATACCTTTATTAAGTAAGTATATACAAGTTATTTCATAACCGATCTTTAAAATACACATTTAAAATATTTACTGGTTTTTGATACATAAAAATTAAAAACATGAGTGCATTAAAGCACATTGCTACTGTGTATTGGGGGATTATCATGTACTTCATGTACATTATCTCTTAAAATTCTCACATCACATACTTATGTCACGCCAACATGAAGTTTAACACACTCCTAACCTTCCTATCTCACCTTCCAACTCCATACTGTCAGCTGACTTACTCTTTTTATATTCAAAAACTAGAAAAGAAAGCTAACTTTCCAGCTTTCTGGATTCCAAGCTAATTTAATACACAAGCAGCAGAAATATGGCTACATATATTCAAACCTCAAAAACATCAATATGAAAAATGGCAGTAAATTTTAATCTCCAGCATCTTATTCTCAATAACATCACACCTAATCAGTCTCTAATAGTTGAAGATTTGGCATTTTGCAATTATTCTTCTGTAATACAAATTCCATTACAGGGCTCAGGTGAACTAACAAAGAAACAGATGTTTATGCATTTATTAAATCATGTTGAAAAGATCTCTTTAAGTATCTAGATCTGTGTACAACCAAAGTATAAATCCAATTATTTTAAGCTTTAAACTATCAAAAATCTAACCAGGACTTATATCGCATATTTGTAAAGAATTTTAGAGTTTTCACCAAATAGTTATATTATTTGTTGATTAAGAAAGCAACCCATAATAAGCTTTTTCTTAAAAAGCATTCCATGTTTTAAAATAAACAAAAATATGCTTAGGAATCTTACTTACAATAACTATTATGAAATCTTGAGTCTTTATTGTCTCCCTGCAATATAAACGAGAACAGAATCAATGCTACCTTTGCCTTTGTAATTTACTGGGAAACTGACAGCCATCCTTCCTCAGGGCACTAAATAATCATTTGCCAAGTTCTATTTATCTTTTTTAAAGAGTTCTAGTGGTGTAGTGGTTAAGGCATTTGGGTGCTAACCAAAATGTTAGTGGTTAGAACCCACCAGCTGCTCACTGAAGATGAGCTAGTCTCCTTCTGGAAAGATTTACAACCTTGGAAACCCAATGGGGGTCGCTATGAGCCAAATTTGAATCCATGGCAGTGAGTTTGGGGTTTTGGGTTTTATCTTCTGTAATTTTAGATATTGACACAAAAAAACTATTCCTGTCAGGCTTCTCGAGCAGCTGCTTTTCTTATCGCCTGGAATGAGAATTTTAAAAATGGTCATCTTAGAATTAATATCTTACTGTCATATTCCCAATGAAAAGGAAGTTGAGAACAGGACATAGCGTTATAAGTGGCAGGGAGAGGAGGAAAATGAAGGAGCTGAAATTATACACACCTTGATTGAGTTGGAAGGGAACTTAGGAAACATCTCATGTGACCCTTCCTCACACACACGTCAATGAACTCTAAGACCATAATAATGAAAGACCAAAGGTTAAACTAAAACCCTTATCCTGACTACATATCTCATCATTTTTAATGATGAGAATGGGGCTCAGCTGTTTTCTGTCGTGCCTCAAGTCCCTCTTCTAGTTCCAGGGCCGACTTCCCGACTTCTGACCCTGCCTCTCAAGGAGCCCGAGCAAGGGAAATTTAATATTGGAAGGCTGGAAGTCGGCAGACAGAACCATGGGAGCGAAGACGAATCCAAACAAAACACTCCTAAACGTGTCATACATGTTCACTTCGAAAATTCGGCGTGTGACCAATCCATAATCGCAGAAACTCTCAGTCCGAGGATCTGCCCGAACAACCAATAAATCGGCGTTAAATCCAATTTCCTACTATCTTCAAGACCCTGAACACAGACTGCACTCTCCATGAAGGATAAATCCAACCAGTCCTCAACGCCGCCTTGTCAAAAGGTGCAACTTGACCTTCCCCACGACCCCATGAACAGTTAACTAGAACCTCGTCTCCAGAGTCAGGGCGATGACGTCACACCGCCCCCTTTCTAACATCGCGAGACTCTCTTCTCCTTTCCCCCAGTTCCCAGCGCTCCCAACCGCCCGCGCCTGCTGTCAGGCAGCGGCTGGGATGGCGAGCCCTGTAACTGAGGCGGTGACGATAGCAGCGGTTCCGCCATTGGATGAGAAGGCCTGAGGGACTGGCCGGCTTGGCGAACAAGGAAAGCCAAGGCAGGTGGCCCCGAGAGAGCAAGGGCAATGGAGGCCAACATGCCGAAGAGGAAGGAGCCTGGCAAGTCCCTCCGCATCAAAGTCATCTCCATGGGCAACGCCGAAGTGGGAAAAGTGAGTACCCAGTACTGGGATGGGCGGGACCTCAGCGCTGCGGGGCGACGTGCCGATTGGCTGAAAGGGTGGCTACTCATGAGCCTGGGGCCCTGCCTTCTCCCCGCCCCTGAGCAGGCCAAGATTTACTCCTAGGGAATGCGGCTCCTGGAGGAAAACTGTAACGACCTTTTTGACCTTTCGGTTGCCCCTTCCTCAACTGATGTTACTCTCTTTTAGGTGTTCGGTGTGGCCTCTAACCCCAAAACGTACTCAAAAGAGAGGAGGCCGACATCCTAATGTCAGATGGTCCGTTTAGATACACCATATCTGCGTTCTAGGTGACCCGTCCAGGACTCAGAGGTGGAGAATAAAAAGTTACCATAGAAGTGCTTGGGACCTTAATGAATTTACTGGGTTCATGTGAGGATTTGGGATTTGTAATCCTCTGGAGCCCAGGATCTACATTTCTATCATAAGAGATGCTTATGTATTTCACAGCGGAGGTGCACTGGATGTCAAGGAACCTAATTTTGTTGTTTTTAGTTTTATTTCTGGTGATGTCACTACATGCGTTCTTTCAAAGAAGACTTAGTTCCACCGTCTTTCACAAAACTCCATCTCATGGGTATAAGCTATTACCTTTCCCTTAGTATAAGGTAAAGGTCCCTACTGGTGCAAATGGTTAAGTGCTCAACTACTAGTTGAAAGGTTGGTGGTTTGAACCTACCCAGAGGTGTCTCAGAATACAGGCATGACAGTCTGCTTCCAAAAGGTCACAGTCTTGAAAACCCTATGAAGTTCTACTCTGTACACATGGAATCAATTCAGGCAACATACAACAGTCCAGGGAGGGAGGGCAAGACATGAGTCGAAGCCTTTCCTCAAATGAATTCTAAGACTGCCTCCTCTTCACCCAACTTGTTTCTCTTTCTGGGTAAGTGAAAGCTGTTAGGTAAGTGGAAACTGTTGGTTGAGAACCTCCCGAGGTCATCAAATCAGTGACAGAGATAAGATTAGAACTTGGGTCTTCACACTTCCACTTGCAGTATCTGTTCACCACTGCACTGTATGTTGTCAAAATCAAAGTGTTTAGGCCAATGCCTTGAACATAGGAGATGCTCAATAATACGTTTATTAGTATCTTTCCTTTCCATTTAGCATTATCCTCTAACTACTTCTGTGTCTGTCACTGAAAGTTAACAAACATTTATTGAGTGTTACTTATGTGCCATACATTAAAAAGAAAAGAAAGAGCCTCAGGAGCCTCTAGAATGTTATGTACTAAACTAGCTAAGTGAACATGTATCACTTGTGTAATTTTACTATGCTTAATGGTTTAACATTAGAAGCTGCTAAAATGCCCAATATTACCGTATTTGTTTAACATTGTTCTGGATGTATTAGCCAATACAATTAGATAAAAGAAAGAAATAAAATATAAAATATTGGAAAGGAGAAGACAAAACTATTATTATTTGCTGGTAACATGTTTGTTTGTCTGGAACCCCAAGAAGATCAACTGAAAAACTACTAGAACAATAAGAAAATTCAATCCGGCAAAAATTAATAGGCGGATCAATGAATAAGGAAGACTGAAGAATTAATGCCTTTGAATTACGTTGTTGGCAAAGAATATTAAATATACCTTGGACTGCCAGAAGAATGAACAGAGCTGTCTTGGAGCAAGTACATCCGGAATGCTCCTTAGAAGTGAGGATGGCAAGACTTTGTTTCTTGTACTTTGGTCATGTTTATCAGAAGGGACTAGTCTCTGGAGAAGACATCATGCTTGGTAAAGTGAAGTGTCAGCAGAAAAGAGGAAGACCATCAAAGAGATGGACTGACAAAGTGGCTGCAACAATGGGACCAAACATAGCAATAATTCTGAGGATGGTGCAGGACCAGACAGTTTTGTTCTGTTGTCCATAGGGTTGCTATGAGTCAGAACCTACTCAGTGGCCCCTAACAGCAACAACAACATAACCAAATTATAATCAGTTGGAATATATAATTGGTAAATAATTTTAATTTACAATAACAACAAAAATAAAGTGCCTCAGTTTAAACTTAAGAAGAAATAGGCAGGACCTCTATGCAAAAAATTCTCAAGCTTAACTAAAGAACATAAACTTATTTAAACAAATGGAAATATATAGTTTTCCCTTAGATAGCATTACTCAGTATTGTAGAGATGTCAATTCTTTAAAATACACACTTTTTTGTATAGGTTCAGAAGAAGATTATATATATCTAATCCAGTGGCTCAAATCATTGTCTGAGTGTTACCAGCTTGCCTTCTTATGTTATGCTTTTATTTATTTATTTTATTAATATGCTTATTTCTAACATTTTAATTCTGTCAGTATTCATTACCAACATTTTATATTTGAGAGGCCTATTTAAGTAAACCAGTTTGCCCCTATAGCTAATATTGAGTTAGTTTTTTTATTCACTTAATTTTATCTGTTCTCTCTTTATTGTCTAGTTTATCTTCAAGGAGCCTAAGGAACAGAAGCATGTCTCCTTGCGTTACAAAAAATTATTATTCATGCTATCATTTAAATGTTTATATCTATAAATAATTGATTTAGTTAACATGTTGAAGTTAAAGGACTTCCAGGTTCCCTAATCTCTTGAATAATGTAGGGGGGGAAAAAAAAAGGCTATTTCTCAAGGATACTGTGAGAGAAGACATTTGTGAAGTGCTTTCAAGCTATAGTGTATTTTTAGGAGTGTAGCTTCTTAGCAGTAGTCACTTCAAAGAAATTCTTCCATCAGTTCCCAATTCCTTTTTAAATTAACTGTTTTTCTTGTTGTTATGTGCTGTCGAGTCAGACCCGACTCATAGCAACCCCTCCTTGGGTTTCTGAGGCGGTATCACTGCAGAAGTAGATTGCCCAACCTTCCTTCCGAGGAGAGGCTAGTGGGTTTGAACCCCCAGCCTTCTGTTTAGCAGTCAAGTGCCTTAGGCACTACGATACCAGAGCTCCTAAATTAACTATCTAGTCTATTTAATTTAGATTGCAGCTCATTAGGAGGGAATTTGAATACAATAGATTCCATTAAACCAAAACCAAACCCTCTGCCATTAAGTCTATTCTGACTTAAAGCCAAGCCACCCTATAGGATAGAGTAGGAAGTCTGGTAGCGTAGTGCCAAAGGCCTTTGACTGCTAACCAGAAGGCTGGGGTTCAAACCCACCAGCTACTCCTGGGAAGGAAGGTTGGGCAATCTATTCCCATAGTGATACTGCCTCGGAAACCCAAGGAGGGGTTGCTATGAGTGCGATCCGATTCCATGGCAGTGAATTTGGTTTGGGTTTGGTATAGGATAGAGTAAAACTGCTCCATAGCATTTTCAAGACTATAAATCTTTACAGAAACAGACTGCCTCATCATCTCCCATAGAGTGGCTGATGGGTTCAAACTGGATCTTCAGGTTAGCAGCTGAATGCTTTAAGCACTATGCTACCAAAGTTCCTTAGACTCCATTACTTGCACTTAAAATAAATTATAAGTTTCATGAGTGCTAGGGATTATTATTACCATTCAAGTCATTTTAAAATTTGATTTTCATTATCAGAAACAGCCCAAGTGTCTCTTAATCTAATTACTGCTTAGTTATGTTCTTTCAGTGATTACCAAGCCCCTACTATGTTACTGAGCTAGTGGTACCAATGGAAATTGGAATGAAGGGAAAGATGGAAGAAATATTTAAAAGAAGATTTGTGAAGATTAGTGACTGTGAAAGATAGAAGGAATTAAAATACTAATGCTTGCTCTCAAGTAGTTTATTGTCTCACTGAGGAAATAAATACGCACATGTGAAAAGACAACTAACAATACAAGATAGTGTATAATTGATGGAAAATAAATGGTATATGGGCTGACTCGATGGCAAACAACAACAACAACATATATATAACATATATAAACTACATAAACCAAAAGCCAAACCCACTGCCATCATGTCACTTCCAACTCATAGACCCCAGTTGGGTTTCCAAAGTTGTAAATCTTTACAAAAGTAGATTGCCTCAACTTCCTTCTGTGGAGCAGAGGTTTGAACCACTGACCTTCTGGTTAGCAGCCAAATGCCTTATACACTGTGCCACCAAAGCTCCATATAAACTACATATATGCTAAATAAAGGAGCTCTGGTAGTGTAGTGGTTAAGGCAAAAGGTCAGTGGTTGGAACCCACCAGCTGCTCCATGAAGAAAGATGAGGCAATCTGCTTCTGGAGAGATTTACAGCCTTGGAAACTCAGTGGGAATCTCTGTGAGTCAGAATCGACTCAGTGGCATTGAGTTTGGTTTTTTTTTTTTTTTTGTATATACCAGCCACTCCTTAGAAGGAAGGTTGGGCAATCTACTTCCATAGTGATACCACTGACTCGACGGCAGTAAGTTTGGTTTGGTTTATATGCTATATACTATATTGTGTGCTATAATATATATAATAGTACACACATAAAAGGGCTACAGGAGTTCACATGCAAGCAAGATCACTTACAACTTTGGTGATCAGTGTTTGAGCTGCATTTTAAAGGATAAGTAAGATTTGGAAAAAAGGGAGGAAACCCATTCCAAGTAGAGGGAAAAGTAGTGACAAAAGTCAGGAAATTGGGTCTTGGGAGCTTTGCAGGCAGAGAAGATAATTAGGGCCAAATTATGGAGGGCCTTGAATAAAGGGCAAAGGAATTTTAATTTGAACTCTTGGCAGTGAGAAGCCACTGAAGATTTTTGAATTAGAAAAGTGTAATAATGATAGTAGTGTGCAGTGCTGGTTGAAGTTAGGAGGAAAAGGAGACAGAACAATAAAGAATTTCCTGTAGCTGTCTAGGAGTAGATGATAAGGACCTCAACAGAAGTGGTACCAATGGAAATTGGAACGAAGGAAAAGGTGAAAGAAATATTTAAAAGAAGATTTAGAAAGCCCTAGAATCAAATATGACTTCAGTATTTTGATCCTCTGTGATTGGGAAAAAGATAGCATTATTAACTAAACTAGGATATCAGTAGAATGAGCTGTTTTCATGTGTAAAATTAGTTCATTTTTGGACTCAATTCGAGGCAATTATGGCACATCCAAGAGACTAGAAGATATTTGGAAATGGCAGTCGTCTTGGGAGGGAGGTCAAGACTAGACATACATATTTTATGGCATCGTTGACAGTATAAGGCTGGAAGAGGTCTTCCCATGTAAGAATATAAGGATTGAGAACTAAACTGAAAACATACCCACATTTGTTATTAAGGGAAGGATTTCTCTTTAAAGTCTTCTTTTAGCACTTGTTTATTTTGACTTGACTTTTGAAAATGCTTTCTCATGGTGGTAAATGAAGAAACTGTAATAAAGTGTTTTGTATATGGTCCACTGTGTATTTACTAAATGCATGTATTTTTACCTTTTTAGAGCTGTATAATAAAGCGATACTGTGAGAAAAGATTTGTATCTAAATACCTGGCAACAATTGGAATTGACTATGGAGTCACAAAGTGAGTATATTGTTTCTCTGGGCTTGTAAATCCATAGAAATTAAGAACCCTTTTCAAATGATCTATATTTTCATCTCTGCACTTATGTAGGTAATCTTGAAATGGAAACTTTAAAAATAAATTGGGAAAGGTAGGAATAAGAGACCTTTACAGATATGTAGTGATCATATTTGTTCATCCATCCAGTGTATTGAGCACATTCTGTTTGTCGGTCCTTGTGTTAGGTGTAGCAGCTACAACGAGCAAGTCAACACAAAGTCTAACTGGCAGATGTAACTTCTCAGAAAACATGTTTTTATATAAGCAGGTTTTTAAAAAAAGGAAAGAAAAGACCAAAATGGATGTCAGGAGAGACTCTAAAACTTGCTCTTAAATGTAGAGTAGGTAAAGTGAATAGAAGAAATGAAGTAAAATTGCTGCACAGAAGATTTCAAAGGCAAGTAATCCAAGAAACTGGACTACGTGAAGAATAACGCAGCATCAGTGTTGGAGAGAGACTCATGAACAACCTGTGATATGCATATGACACAATCTTGTTTGCTGAAAGTGAAGAGGCCTTGAAGCACTTACTGACTGATGAAAGTCAAAGACTGTAGCCTTCAGATGAATTAAGCTTAACATAAAACAATCCTCCTAACTGGACCAATAAGCAACATCGTGATAAATGGAGAAAAGTTTAAAATTGTGAAGGATTTCCTTTTACTTGGATCCACAATGAATCCCCATGGAAGCAGCAATCAAGAAATCAAACAAAATATTGCATTGGCAAATCTGCTGCAAAAGACCCCTTTAAAGTGTTAAAAGGCGAAGATACCACTTTGAGGAGTAAGGTGTGCCTGTCACAAGTCATGGTATTTTTCAATAACATCATATGCATGAGAAGGTGGATAATGAGTAAGGAAGATTGAAGAAGAACTGATGCCTTTGAATCATGGTGTTGGTGAAGATTATTAAATACGCAGTGGACTGGCAGATGAATGAACAAGTCTGTCCTGGAAGAAGTACAGCCTGAATGCTCCTTAGAAGCAAGGATGGCAAGACTTCATCTCCTATACTTTGGACATGTCATCAGAAGGGATCAGTCCCTACAGAAGGACATCATGCTAGATAAAGTAGAGGGTCTGAAACAAAGAGTAAGACCCTCAACGAGATAGATTAACATTGGCTGCAACAATGGCAAGGATTGAGAGGATGGCGCAGGACCAGGCAGTGTTTTGTTCTGTTGTACACAGAGTCATCATGAGTTGGAATCAACTTGACAGCACCTAACAGTAACATCAACAGGTTTTATTAGCAGATGTGTTTTTAGAGCATTTTGAAGTTTACTCTCTAGAAAGTCTAAATATTATATTGAAAATTGCTACATTTTTGTTTATCATCTTTATAGCCTACTGAAATCTAGTCTGTTGAAATCTAGCAAAAATGACCTGGGAAGAGTGAAACTTGGTATTAAACAAAAATCAAATCCATTACCATTGAGTCAATTCTGCCTCATAATGACTCTATGGGAAAGAGTAGAACTGCTCTATAGGGTTTCTAAGGCTATAAATCTTTACAGAAGCAGACAGCCACATCTCTCTCCTGCAGAGCAGCTGATGGGTTCAAATTGCCGATATTTTGGTTGGAAACTGAGTATTTAACCACTGTACCACCAGGGCTTCTTTAAATTTAGTACTGTTGTTGTTGTTGTTAGGTGCCATCAAGTTGTCTCCAACTTATAGCAACCTTATGTACAACAGAACAAAATGCTGCCTGGTCCTGTGCCAGCCTCACGGTTCTTGCTACACCTGAGCACATCATTGCAGGCACCATGTCAGTCCATCTCATTGAGGGCATTCCCCTTTTTCATTGGCCCTCCACTTTACCAAACATGATATCCTTCTCCCAGGAAAGGTCCCTTCTGACAACCTGACCAAAGTAGATGAGATGAAGTCTGACCATTCTTGCTTCCAAGGAGCATTCTGGTCGCATTTCTTCCAGGACAGATTTTTTAGTTCTTTTGGCAGTCCATGACACTTTCAGTATTCTTCTCCAACACCACAACTCAAAAGTATGAACTCTTATTAGGTCTTCTTAATTCATTGTCCAGCTCTCACAGCATATGAGGTAATTGAAAATACCATGCCTTGGGTCAGGTACACCTTAGTCTTCAAGGAGACATCTTTGCTCTTCAGCACTTTAAAGAGGTCTTTTGCAGCAGATTTTCCCAGTGCAGTATGTCATCTGATGTCTTGACTGCTGCTTCCATTGGTATTGATTGTGGATTCAAGTAATATGAAATCTTTGACAACTCAATCTTCTCTCCATTTATTGTGATGCTGCTTAGTGGTCCAGTTGTGAGGATTTTTATTTTCTTTATGTTGAGGTGTAATCTGTACTGCAGACTGTAGTCTTTAATCTTCATCAGTAAGTACTTCAAGTCCTCCTCACTTTCAGCAAGCAATGATGTGTCGTCTGTGTATCTCAGGTTGTTAATGAGTCTTACTCCAATCCTGATGCCGCATTCTTCTTCATATAGTCCAGCTTCTCAGATTATTTGCTCAACATACAGATTATATAAGTATGGTAAAAGGATACGACCCTGACACACTCCCTTCCTGATTTTAAACCACACAGTGTCCCTTTGTTCTGTTCTAATGACAGCCTCCTGGTCTATGTGCAGGTTCCTCATAAGCACAATGAAGTCTTGTGGAATTCTCATTCTTCTCAGTGTTACCCATAATTTGTTATGATCCACACAGTCTAATGCTTTTACATAGCCAATAAAACACAAGTAAACATCTTTCTGGTAGTCTTTGCTTTCAGCCAAGATCCATCTGACATCAGCCAGCAATGATATCTCTTATATCATGTCCTCTTCTGAATCCAGCTTGCATTTCTGGAAGTTTTCTGTCAATATACTGCTGAAACCGTTTTTTTAATGACCTTCAGCAAGATTTTACTTGCATGTGATATTTATGATGCTGTTCAATAATTTCCACATTCGGTGGGATCACTTTCTTTGGAATGGGTCAAACTTGAAATTAAGTATTGTTGATATTAAGTATTAGTGGGGGTTTATTTGGCAGTGAATCAAGAGTAGGTTGGGCTTAGGGAGACAGGGTTAAATTTAGTAGGAAATAACACTGCTAAAAAGTAGAATTGAGGTAATATATACCCTAAAAGTGGAATTTCAGGCCTTCACTATTCTGGCCCAACCTGCCCTTCCCCTCTCTTTGTTATTATATTCCTTTACATATTTTACTCTGTATGCACCCTAAATTACTCCAGTAATGATTCCTTATCATGGTGCTATTATTCATTCTGTCTGCCTGGAATGTCCTTTGTTCTCATCTCACTGCCTGTCAATACCTTTGCAGTATAAAATGCTGCACCCATAAGGCCTTCTGAACACTTCCTTATCAGTCAGGATTCCTTTTGGTTGCAAATGACAGAAATCTTATCATTCTTGATAATATCTATCATACATTGCCTTTTGAAATTATTATCAGTTTATGTTTAATGTCTCCTGCTTATGAGCTCCTTGAAGAAGGGGCAGAAAATTATCTCCAAGGCCTGACACATTGCTTATAGAGTAGGTGCTCAATAAATATTGTTAGATAAGAGCAAGATTAAAGAAGGTAGGTATAAAAGGTGAGATGTATCTGTAGCAGAGAATGCCCAGAATGTGAAGGGCAGAGTCAAAGTCAGGTATATCCTTCATGATTGTATTTAAAGCAGCTTTTTCAACCTACTTGAGGCTCATGATATATAAAACTTCTAGTTTGCAAGTCTAATACTTCTATTTTACCATTTTCCAACGGAAAGCAGTAGAATATATTTCTGCAGGTTTTCTTTAAAGAATGAAAACTGGAGCTATTGGCTCTGAAATGTATGAAACTTCATCTAAAATCCACATTTCCTTCTTTCCTGTCTTCTTTTTTCCCTTTTCTACTCCAGAGCACAGCATTTCATCAGTGATATGGCAGAACATCACATTTGAGGCAGTTTTGTTTTGAATCCGTGTAAGTTGCTAGTTCATCCAAGAAAAGAAAACTAACCAAATTATGCCTTAGATCTGTGGTTTATTCAACTGACTATTCTGTTTCTTCCTCGGAAGGAAGGTTGGGCAATCCTACTTCCGTAGTGATACTGCCTCAGAAACCCAAGGAGGGGTCGCTATGAGTCGGGGCCGACTTGACGGCAAACAACAACAACAAAAAATTCTGTTTCTGGATGAAATTATTTTCAAAAGTTGGTTGGCTTGGTGAGTCAGGAAGATATAATTGACAGAAATTCAACCTGAAACAACTAAAGCAAATAAAAGGATATTCATAAATTCATGTAGTCCAACTTCAGTGATATAGCTGGACCTCAGAGATGGCTGCAACCAGGGACAGAACATTTGTTATTGGTGTTGTTATATGCCTTTGAGTCGGACCTAACTCATAGTGACCTCTCCTTGTGTTTCCGAGGCAGTATCACTACAGAAGTAGATTGCCCAACCTTCCTTCGGAGGACAGAACATAGCAAAGGCATTTTGACTCCATCTCTCTTTCTCCTTGTTGGCTTCAGTTTGTTAAATGGACTTCTTCTGCACAGCTGCCAACAGCTCTCAGGCTCATATTTTTTTAACTTTTTGCCTAAAGAGGAACTAAAACTAAAGGTCCTAAGTTTTAAACTCTCAGGGAAGGTTTTGATTGGTCCAAGTGGAGATAGGTACCTTTCTGCAGCTGAATCAGTTGTGACCAGCAGAGTGGGATCAATAAGAAGATGGCAAACCCTTCTGAACTACAGTAGAAGAAGAAAGAGTTATTCTACTTTGGGTAGTCAAAATAATAGATGTCTATTCTACCCTTCTTATTTTTAAAATGATGAAGCTCAAATTTCACTGTGCTTAAGAATTGGTTTCAGAGTTTATAAAAATACAGATTTCTAGGGCCTTCTCTAATGTTTGTATCCTCTGAGTCTGGAATGGAACATAGAAATCTGCATTTTTAACAACCCACCCCTCCCAGTAATTTTGATGCAGTTGGTCTTTAGACCACACTTTGGAAAACATTGACTTGAGATAATGAATTACCATTTGTCCTCAAAGAATTTCCTCTTTCTGTCTTCTGTATTAAATTGACCTCTTTTGAGTTTCATTGTGTGAATATATTTGTGTTCCTTCCTAATGTTACAGACTTAAAGTTCCATCCTTTCTGAGTTGCTGTCTTTTTAAAGTGAAATTTTCTTACATAAATTATTGTGTCAGATCTTTTCCAGATGTTCTCAAACTCTGTTATTATTTTGTTTTTCTTATAGCTTTTTCATTCTGTCTTTGTAAGATATGGCAGTCACAGCTATACATTCTCTTCCCAATTTTATGCATCTAGATTTACTATAGGTGAAATATGATTTTCTGCTTTATTTCCGTCGACCTTCTTGATGATACCTATACTCTGTCATGTTAGGAGCAAGTAAAGGGCAGTGTTGGGATGGAAGGAAAGCGTTCAAGAAACATTTCAGAGGGGGAAAAATCCACTGTGGCATGGTAATATTAAATTGAAAGTGTCTATTTGGGTAACTTTGAGCCCTGGTGCAAAAAGAGCGTGGAGGTGGCATCCTCTGACCTCCCCTAGCCTCATGAGGGGGAGGCAGAATCACCATCAACAGCCCAAGGCTAATTCCTGTGAGGCCAGACATGCCACCACCCTCCAGCCTTTTACCAGTTGTGAAACCAACAGTCCCTCCCACAGCACTTACTATTTCTCTACTGGATTTGATAATTTGTTGCATGACCATACGGAACTTACAGACAATACTCACCATTATGGGGTTTATTAGGCAAGTAACAGGCTACAATTCAGGTTCAGGAACACACTCAGGATACAGTTCTTTGATCAGGGCAGTCTGTCCTCTGCTATGCCCTCAGGCATGCCTCTCTGGCCCTTGGCCTTTAGGCCTGGCTTCTGCCCTGCTGGGCTAAGTGTTCACAAAGCTCTTTTAGCTCTACTAATGGGTACATCTAGGTGCACCCTACTCTGCCAGCAAGGCTCTCAATGTTGTCGCTGTGTGGGCTGGAAAGTTTGCTACTATGTTTTGTGCCTCTTGGTTTCTCAATCCATTGTCTCAGCTGGTCGTCTCTGCCGTCTTTCTGTGAAGGAGGTCCGGCACAGGGATTTTGGGTCCAAGGATGCACTCCAACTCCAATTCTACTCTCTTGTTGGCTGTGAGATACCCTCTTCTGCCTCTAGGAAGGCTTCTTTTAAGCCCAGCAGCATAGCAAAACTAACCAGTCTTCACGTTAGAGTTCCATATACCTTATTTGCATGGTGCCACCCAGTAATCTGGTGAGAGTCACAAAGAGTGGCTAGAAAAGCCATACCAGGTAATTCACTGGAACACACTTGGGTTGAGGCTGCAGTCCTCCAGGCAAGGTTTGCATTTGCTTCTGTCAGCATCCCAGGATTTTACTAATCTAGGACTACTTTAAAGAAGTTTCTCAGTTTGAAGTTTTCTAAACCATTAAGATAGGATAAATTCACTAATTCACAAATAAATTCACAATTCCTAATTGTGATTAGGAATTCTCAGAGTAGGACCAAAACCACCTAAAACTGAGGCCAAGAGAGATAAGAGGTCTCCTTAACAAGTGGGTAGAGTTTCCCTTAGCCCATTCTTTCATTTAGTCTCAGGATACACAGTCCCTTGCATATTACAGTGTTGTATCTTAGTTATAAATTCTCATTTTATATGGGCCTATGACCTTGTCATTGGAAACCCTTGGAGTGTTAAAACTCCCAGTTCTGGTATCTGGTATAGACATGTATTTTCAAGAAAGCCCCAGCAAAAATTTCATGTTTACCACACTGATTTTCAGTATCTTCTTTGATTATAATCCCTAAGGAATTTTCTTGACTTCTTGCAAGATTTGCCTATTTATTTGAATATTGTATTTTGTTCAGCATTTCTATGTCATTTATAACAGAGAGTTTTTAAGAAAATATCTAGTCTACCACATTGCCAGAAGCAGAATTCAACTCTAAATCTTGGTGACGCATTGGATTTGGAGGATGAGGAATCATCAGAGATTATGGACCTTGGTGATCAGAAGAGTGATGTTATCACTGACCGATATATAAAGTGAAAAAAGAATAGTTAAACAGACAGAAAGAGCACATATAGAATTTATGTATGGTAAGGAAATAAGGACATGAATGTAACCTGATGGCTGTTAACTTGAAACCTGATGGCCAAAGTTTCTGGAGTGAAGCAGAGAAGCACAGCATGATATGTAGACCTTGCTGCCATACTCCACCTCCTCATCCACATTTCAGAAAATTATTCTTATAATTTAGAAAATATCTGAGAAATCTAATCTAATAATCTAATAATTTCAAGCCTGGAGGATGCAAACTAAATGGGTATCTTTGTCTTTTCCTTCTTCTGACTGAGGAATAATGGAAATGGCTGCTGGGAGAAAATGTGTGTAAAGAGGAAACTTGACCACAGGGCTGACTCTTACCTATGGAAATAAATGCTCTAGGGATAAATACTGAATTGAGGAAATGATGTGAAGGCTAAGGAAATTGGCTTACAACTCCTCAAGTTAGTGGAGAAAACTCTGGTATGGGACATGAAACAAAATATCAGAAGAGAGAATTGAGCCCAAATATTCTTTTAAAAAAAGACTGCATACTGCCTCAGCTGAGCTCTCTTTTTGTACACAAACACACATACACCCTTTTCCTCCAACTTTCACTGGCTCCAGAAAAGTAGATAGAATATTGAATACTCACCACTT
Organism: Orycteropus afer afer; assembly: GCF_000298275.1. Classification (NCBI taxonomy): domain Eukaryota; kingdom Metazoa; phylum Chordata; class Mammalia; order Tubulidentata; family Orycteropodidae; genus Orycteropus; species Orycteropus afer. The sequence goes on along the minus strand of NW_006921645.1, from coordinate 12,170,813 downwards.
AGATTGGATTAGAGAAGGTAAACTGATCTTGGATAAGATGCAAAAAGAGTCAAGGATTAAGTTTTATTAAAGCAAATAGAATATCATGTAGCAAAAATATGAATAAGATGAAAGAAAGATCATGGCAATCAAGCTAATACACTGCATGAAAAAAGAAAAAAAAGCAATGTGCTATGCAAGTACCCAAGCCAAAAGGAAAAAACCTGTCTTGAGAAACAGAAAGAAATTGTGAATTGCTTTAAGTTCCAGAACAGATTAAGAACATGAAATCAGTAAAACAAGAGCTCGGAGATGAAGTGATAACAGAATGAAATGAAGAGATTGCAGACCTAAGGAAAGAAATAGGCTCAACACACCATCATTGCAGGAAAATAAATTCAGAAACATCAAGAAAGAATTCAAAGCACTGAAAATTGAATTACTACAAGAAAGTAAAACTTGAGATAATTAAAATGAATACAGATGAAAAAGTCAGAAATTGAAGCAATTAGAGGGGAACTAATAGAAAAGAGAGAGACAAAGATGGTCTAACACAAGAATAAACAGCATCACTGAAGTAAAGAAGTCAATAAATGTAATAAAACTCAAAAACCAAACTCATTGCTGGTGAGTGTTTCCGACTTATAGTGACCCTTCCTTGGGTTTCCAAGACAGTATCTCTATGGAAGTAGATTGCCCAATCTTCCTTCCAAAGAGTGGCTGGTGGGTTTGAACTGTCAGCCTCTGGTTAGCAGTCAAATGCGTTAGGCACTAGATGTTTTCAAAGCTATGAAACAAGAAAAATTGCATTAAACAGAAGAAAGAACCAAATCTGCATATGGAAAAAGTAAACTGTGCCTCAGAAAATTTTAAAACAATTGTCAACACACCGTTAATATTCTAGTTATCTACCGGACTTCAGGGTAAAGAAAAAATTTTTCAGTAATCTAAAGAGGGAAAAATTCATCCTTCAGCAATAACTGTTAACATTCTGAAAAATAGATCCTTTCAGGTGGACAATTATGGAAGACATTCTGTACACTTCCCAGAGGTCTTCATTCTGTGGAATCACACACCCTATATTGGCTTTTCCTTCTACTTTGCCTTATTCTTCTTTCTTCTTCGCTCCTGCTGCCTAGATCACCTCCTAAATTAACAATCTGCACCCAAGTCTTTTCTCAGGCTCTACTTTTGGGGAAACCAAAAAGGAACACAACCAATTTCTTGCCGATGAGCAAAGGTGGTTCCTCCAAGTTTTTGCTATTACAAAAGTGCTACTAAGAATAAAAAACAAAAAACCCAAACACATTGCCATCAAGTCAGTTCTGACTCATATCAACCCCTATTTGGTTTTCAAGGCAGTAAATCTTTATGGAAGTAGATTACCTCATCTTCCTTCTGTGGAGTGGCTGGTGGCTTTGAACCACCAACCTTCTGGTTAGCAGACAGATGCCTTGGGCACTGCACCATCACTACTAAGAATCTTTGTGTACAAACCACTCATGCACAAGTGCAAGAATCTCTCTTGGTTATTTATGTAGGAGTAAAATTCCTGGGTCCAAGGGTATGTGAATATTCAACTTTAAAAAATTATTCCAAACTGTTTACCACAGTGGTTTAACCAGTTTACTATTCTAATAGTATTGTATAAGAGTTCTTATTGATCCACATCCTCTCCAATATTTGCTGTTGCGCCTCAAATAGGTATCAAATGGAATCTCACTGTGGTCTTGATTTGTACTTCTTTGATAATGAAGTTAAACATATCTTCATATACTTACTAACAATAAATTTTTCATCTGTGAAATGTAAAAAAAAAAAAAAAATTATATCCAGCTAAGATACCATTCACATACAAAAAAACCTTTAAGCAAACTTCTGAAATATGAAAGAATAAACACTACAAGCCCTTTTTGAAAACTTTACTTGACAGATCCAGCAAATTAAGAGATAATATGAAATACTGTTTTTTTAAAATTAAATCTAAAATACTATTAGTTGTCAAATGCACATTATCTTATGTGCCACAAAGAAAGAAAACAAAAATATTCTCCTTAAATTCTGACATACCATTGATTATAAGATGCATCCTCATTTCACATGTTGAAATGTAAAAAAAAAAAAATGTGCATCTTAGAATCAATGTAGTAAAGAGTTAAATCATATAAATATGGTTAGTGGCCAGTATTGAATTGATTTACTATATTTTTGCATATAACATACTGACAAATAACAAATGCATGTGAAACACATAGGACATGTAGGAAACCTAATGTTCAAGGGGGTTGTGCAGTTTGCTAAAAACATATAATACACATGCTATTTGAGTAAAAATACAGTAAGTATACAAGTAATATATAAAAACTGTAGGACGGTTTCAGAGCTGAAAATAAATGTAATACACTTGGACAGGGAATAATAATAAATCAAGCAGGACATAGTGTAGGGACAATGAGAGCAAGTCCAATGTCCTTGCATTTCACAGCAGGGAGTGATAGCAGTGCTAAAATTGAAACATAGCTTAAAAACATGACTCTAATCTGTTAATTTATTGTTGCTGATATCTATTCTTAACCTTAGAAACATCTTTTAGAAAATAGTATTTCTTGTGGTAGGGAAGCATTTATGTTTAAAGTTCAGTCATTCCAGTTCACATCAGTTCTGTTTTATTTTGCTAAATTCAAGAAAAAGTAAAGTTTATACTTTTTATTTAAAAACAGTATAATCCTATTTTTATAGAAATATTGTTATCAGTCTTACGTTAATGAAGGTTGTTTCTGGATGATAGGGATAACTGAAACTTTCATCTTTGTATTTTCTTTATTGCTTGAATTATTTATAATGTTTATTGATTTATTTCATTGATGATTTTTCTTTAAAAAAATGGATTAGAAGTAAATATGCTATTGTGTTAACAGTAGTTAGTTCTAATACAGGTGGTTGTCATTTTCCTTTTTGTTCTTTATTTTTAAATTTCTATGAACAAATTATTTTTGCTCAAATGGCGATCACAAGAAAATTAAGCAGACATCATTAACAATAGACATTTTTGTTATTCCACTGCCTGATTCCCAAGCATGTTGTTGTTATGTGCCTTTGAGTCGGACCCGACTCATAGCAACCCCTCCTTGGGTTTCCGAGGCAGTATCACTACAGAAGTAGATTGCCCCATCTTCTTTCCAATGAGTGGCTGGTGGGTTTGAACCGCCAGCCTTCTGATTAGCAGTCAAGTGCCTTAGGCACTACGCTACCAGAGCTTCTGATTCCCAAGCATAACCAATTGTAATTAAAATGTCATTTACTCAATGAAATAAAATTTTTTGTTTTTCCTGATCTTACTCCTACTTGTCCCAAGTCAATTTTTCTTAATACCATTTATTGGTTAAGGAATGTGGACCTAAATACTCTGAAGTGAAGGTGAGTGAGGGCACTTATTCCCAAGGGTTTCAGTGTTCTTAAAATAAGGAGGCAGGATCACCTATCAGATTGCTGACTCTTGTTGTAAAGATTATCTGGAATCAAGGATAAGCACTGAGAAAGAAAGGCTCTTCTAAATTGCACATATATACCCTTTTGAAAGTCAAAAATAATATAAATGATATTAATGTGAATGCAGAAACCATGACCAAGTTTGGGAGTGTTTCCATTTGAACATTTCAGGGTACAAGTCAGAGACAGAGAAGTCAAAGTTAACATCTTCGATATGGCTGGACATCCCTTCTTCTATGAGGTAAGAAAACCTATATCCAGTATTTCAGTGGATTTGGGGAAAGATCCTGAGTTATCTGAAACAACCAATACTCATATCATGTGTAAAATTAAGTAAATTTAGCGGTATTCTTGGTTTGCCTTCTAAACTTTAACTTAATGGATGCTTATTGATTTTTTGTTATTCCCTTATATAAGGTTAGGAAATTTTATTGCTGATGTATCAAATAGTTGACATTTTAACTTTAAAAAGATAATTGCTTTTTACTTCATACCTTAGCCCAAAGTGTGCCTGGATAATTATGTTCATACTTGGATTGAAGAGCTGTATGTGACTTCTTTCATACTAGGGTACTAGTTTGATCTTTCCTGTTGACTGCTTGATTACATGAGTTCTGTCCCCAGAAGAAACCAAAGCAACCTCATTTGATTTTCTTTCATCTGGTTATCAGTCCTGAATTGTCCCAAAATGAATCTCATGACCATTTTCTTCTGTTTTTCCTTCATTGAGAAGGAGGCTCTTCACTCTTCCTAGTTTGGCCACTTCACCATTTATCTAATTTGAACTCTGACAGATGCATTTTATTTTTCCTTCAATGGACGAACATTTCAGAGTTCTTTTTCCCTTTTTGAAGAAAACCTGGAATGTACGGAAAAGCAGAGAAGAAAACAAAATCACCCATTATCTCATAATTACCCCTTATCTCATAATTTCAGTGGTAAAAACATTCAAGCATATTTTCATTAGTTTTTTCTTTGTGAATCCACCGTATAAATTTGGGGTTTCTTTTACATAAACAAGATCATACTGACTATGCAACTGTATATTCTGCTTTTTTTTTTAAGTAAATATTTTGTATACTTTATGTCATTAAAGTTTTTTCATAAATATAACCTTTCATAAATTAAACTTTTTATTTTGAGATAATTGTAGATTCACAGGCAGTTTTCAAAAATAATACAGAGAGATCCCTTGTACCCTTTACTCAGTTTCGACCATTGGTAGCATCCTAGCATCACAACCAGGATATTGACATTGATACTGTCAAAATACAAAACCTGTCCATTACCACAGGATCATCCCTTACGTTGTTCTTTTATAGCTACACCCATTTCTCTCCCATCTCTACCCTCTCCTTGACCCTCGGCAACTGCTAATCTGTTCTCCATTTATTTAATTTTGTCATTTCAAGAATGTTGTATAAATAGAACCATACAATGTAGAACCTTTTGGGATTGGCTTCCCCACCCCCCTCCACTGAGCATACTTCTCTGGAGATTCATTCAGCTTTTTGTGTGTATCAGTAGTTGTTTTTCCCTTTTTGTTGTTGAGTAATATTTCATGACATACAGAGGTACCACGGTTTGTTTAACCATTCACCCATTGAAGGGCATCTGAGTTGTTCCCCATTTTTGGTTATTATAATTTAAGTCCATGATTTCATTTTGAGTTAAAAGTTGTATAAGGTATGATCCTTAAGGTTGAGTTTCATTTTTTTGCTTCTGGATGTTTGATTGCTCCAGCCTCATGTCTTAGATGAACAGTCTTTCCTCCATCAAATTACTTTTGAATCTTTGTCAAACATCAGTTAGGCATATTTATATGGGTCTATTTCTGGGTTTTCTTTTCTGTTCCTTTTATATATATGTCTGTCTTTGTACCAGTATCACAGTTTTCATTACTGAAGTGTTCAAGTCAAGTCTTGAAATCAGGCACATTGTCAGACTGATTCCTCCCACTGTACTCTTCTTTTTCCAAATTATTTTAGCTATTTTAGTTCCTTTACCTGTCCAGGTAAATTTTAGAATATTCTTACCTATCTCTACAAAGAGTCTTGCTGAGATTTTGATAGGAATTGTGCTAAACCTGTGTGCCAGTTTTGGGGAACTGAACATCTTTACAATGATAGGTCTTACATTCCATGAACATGATGTATTTCTCTACTTATGTAGGTCTTTGATTCCATCGGGGTTGTGTAGTTTTCAGCATACAAGTCCTATCCATGTTTTGATAGATTTACACTTAAGAATTTCACTTTTTTTTTCTTTTGAGCATTTGTAAATCATACAATAATTTTAAATTTTAGTGCCCTAGTATTTCTTTCCTTTATTTATGAACATTAGTTAGTCAAGAACCACATACTGTGGATATAAAGATGAATGAGACAAAACCCTAGGCTTTGCCAGCTGAGGCAGACACATAAACAGATCATCATAAAGCAGCATGCTTTTTTCTTTTATTCTTGTAAAATATAGATAACACAATATTTTCCAATTCAACATTTTTCACATGTACAATTCCATGAAATCAGTGACATCAATTACGTTGTGCAACCTTCGCTAATATCCTTTGCTAAATTTTCCATGAAGGAACCTTGGTGGTGCAGTGGTTAAGTGCTTAGCTGCTAACCAAAAGGTCTACAATTCGAGCACAGCAGCTGCTGCATGGAAGAAAGATGTGACAGTCTGTTTCCATAAAGATTTATAGCCTTGGAAATCCTGTGGGTCAGTTCTTGTCCTGTGAAGTTGCTGTGAGTCTGAATTGACGGAAGGCAGTGAGTGAGTAAGTGTTCATTTTAGGGAACCCTTGTGATGCAGTGGTTAAGGTGCTCAGCTGCAACTGAAAGATAGCAGTTCAAACCCACCAGCCACTCCACAGGAGAAAGATGTGGGAGTCTGATTCCATAAGGATTTACAGCCTTGGAAACCCTACAGGACAGTTCTGTTCTGTCTTTACAGGTCACTTGAGTCACAATCAACTCAATAGCAGTGGATAGTGTTAATTTTTAGTATGTAGCAATTCAGTTGGCTTTTGTATGTTCAAATTCTTTCTTATAGCCCTCTAAACTCATATATTACCTTTTTTGTGGATTGAGTTATGTCCCCCGCAAAGTATATGTTGTAAACCCTAACCTCTGTGTCTGTTCTTATAATCCCATTTGGGAATGGTTTGTCTTTGTTATATTAATAAGACAGGATTAGTCTAGGGTGTATCTTGAGGCAATCTCTTAAAATATAAAAGAGATTAAACAAGCAAACAAGGAGTGGGGGGAGGGAGGGAAAATCCCAAGCCACGTGAAGATCGCCCAGGAGCAGAAGTTCAAAGAGATGAGGACTTTCCTCCAGAGCTGACACAGGAAGCCTTAGCCTAGAGCTGGCACCTAAAATTTGGACTACTAGCCTCCTAAACTATGAAAAATTCAATTTCTGTTGAAGCCACCCACTTGTATTTCTGTTAGAACAGCACTGAATTACTAAAATAAATTCTATCTTAGTAGAAAGCCCCCCTTTTTTTTTTAATTCTTTGGGATTTTCTGTGTAGCCAGTTACGACATCAGGGGTCCCTGGGTGGTGTAAATGATTAGCAGGTACCTTAGAAGAAAGGCCAGATGATCTACTTCTGAAAGACCACAACCATTGAAGATTCTGTGATGCACAGTTCTACTCTGAAACACATAGGGTTTCTGTGAGTTGGAATCAACTCAACAGCAACTGGCTTGGTACTAGTTAATTGTGTCATCAGAAATTGACATTTTTTTATTTCTTCCTTTTTCATCAGTATGTGTGTTGTTGTTGTTGTTGTTGTTGTTATGTTCCGTCGAGTCGGCCCTGACTCATAGCGACCCCTCCTTGGGTTTCCGAGGAGTGGCTGGTGGGTTTGAACCGCCAGCCTTCTGGTTAGCAGTCAAGTGCTTTAGCCACTATGCTACCAGAGCTCCCATGTGTTTTATTTTTTGTTATTATACTCATTAGAACTTCTAGTACTATTTTAAATAATAATGGTGAGAGTAGACATCCTTGCCTTATTCCCAGTCTTAGGGGAAAATGGGTAATGTATAATGTTTGTCGTTGTTCTGTGCTGTCACGTCATCTCTGACTCATACCAACCCTATGCACAACAGAACAAAACACTGCCTGGTCCTGCATCAGCCTCACAATTGATACTATACCTGAGCCCATCATGCAGCCACCATATCAGTCCATCTTGTCAAGGGCCTTTCCCTGTTTTGTCAACCCTCTATTTTACCAAGCATGACATCCTTATCCAGACAATGGTCCCTTCTGACAACAGGTACAATGTTAGCTGTAGGGGGTTTTTTTGTGTGTATGTGATTTGGGTGAAAATTTACAGAGCAAATTCACCTTCCATACAGCAGTTCGCATACACTTTGTCTCATGACATTGACCACAGTTCACCACAATGCAACAGCTCCCATCCCACTTCCTCCTGACAGTTACCTCTTCCCTGTGTCAGTGCCTCCATGCACCCCTGCCCCCTGAGTTGTCTCCCTATGCATAAACAGCCTTTCTATCTCCCACAATTGTTCTCTCCAAGGAGTGTATATGTCTCAGGTAAATGTTCAACTCCTGTGCCTGTCTTTTGTTTGGCTGGAAGCAGAGGTGTGGGTTCAATTCCAGACCTGAACAGCAGCTAGGGGCCATAGTCTCAGTGGTTCCACCAGGCTCTTATCAAGCCAGCAAACCTGGCCCCCCCACTTTTATTTTTTCCAAATGATTTTGAATTTTGTTCCACATTTTCTCCCTCTCTATCCAGTATCTCCTACATAGATCCCAGTCCGAGTGGTTGACAGTGGTAGCCAGGCACCATCTAGTTCTTCTGGTGTCATAGTTGTATAGGCTGCAGATCACATGGTGTACCAGTCACTAGGACTAATTGTTTCCATTAATTTTGGTTCTCTTCATTCTTCTTTGCTCTGGATGAGAACAGACCCATCGTTGCATCTAGGTGGCTGCTTTCAAGCTTTTACGATCCCAGTCACCACTTGCCAAAGTAGAAGGTGGAACAATGTTTTGTGTAGTATGTTATGCCAATTGAACTTGATGTCCCCTGTGACTATGGTCCCGAGCCCACAGGTTCAACTGCTCACTCCCTCTAGGTAGCTGGCTGTGACCAAGAAGTGACCACAACCTTGCCCCTTGTCAGCTCTACTATACACCTGGGAATTCAGATCATTCAGATACACTTATAGGACCATTGTCTGCCAAACCTGTACATGGTCTTGGGTACACTCTTCACTTCATAGACATAACTTAATAGTTCAGCCTATCCACCCATCTGTCTACCCATATACCCATGTTTGCCTTCACTGTACAATGCAGTACTGTATGTGTAAAAGGGTTCATTTTTGTTGTCTGTAACTCCCATGTACCTCTCTATGTCTTCCTCTTCCTCAATGCCACCATGTTGATCACTCACATTTGGGACATTGCCCTTCACCCAAATCAATACTTATCTCTACCTATCTAACAGTGTTCCCTACCCTCCCATCCCACCCCTGGTAACCAACAAAGAAAATTTCCTTCCATAGATAAGCGTTTCCTTGACTTTTAAAATAACAGACTAATACAATATTTGTCTTTCTGTGATTGACTTATTTCACTCAGCATAATGTCCTCCAAGTTCATCCATGTTATGCAGTGTTTTGCAGATTCTAGGTTATTCTTTAGGGTTACATAGTATTCCATTGTGTGTGTGTACCATAGTTTGGTTATCCATTCCTCAGTTGATGGATACCTAAGTTGTTTCCATCTTTTGGGTATTGTAAATAGTGCTGTGATGAACATGGGTGTGCATATGTCTGTTCTTGTCATGGTTCTCTCTTCTTCAGGATATATACCTAGTAATAGAATGGCTGGGTCAAATGGTATTTCTAATTCCAACTTTTGAAGGAATCGCCATACTGCTTTCCACAGTGGTTGTGCCATTGTACAGTCCCACCAGCAGTATATGAGAGTCCCATTCTCTCCACATTCTCGCCAGCATTTGTTATTTTGTGTCTTGTTGAACTTTGCAACTAGCGCTGGAGCAAGATGGTGTCTCGTTGTTTTGATTTGAATCTCTCTAATGGCTAATGATCATGAGCATTTCTTCATATGTTTGTTGGCTGCCTGAATATTGTCCTTGGTGAAGTGTCTATTCATGTCTTCTGCCCATTTTTTAATTGGATTATTTATCTCTTTGTTATTGAGGTGTTGGGGTTTTCTATAAATTCTAGAGATAAGTCCCTTGTCAGATATGTCATTGCCAAATATTTTTTCCCAATCTGTAGGTTCTCTGTTGACCCCTTTGGAAGCACATAAAAATTTAATTTTTAGAAGTTCCCATTCATCTAGT
>NW_006921645.1:12136630-12160890 GCF_000298275.1 Orycteropus afer afer | reverse complement strand
TAATTTTTAGAAGTTCCCATTCATCTAGTTTCTCTTCTGCTGTTTGTGCATTTTGAGTTATGCTTGATAGTCTATTTATGCCATATATTAGGGCCCCTAAATTTGCTCCTAGTTTTTCCTTGAGGAACTCTATAGTTTTAGGTTTCACATTTAAGTCTTTGATCCATCTGGAGGTAGTTTTTGTGTATGGTGTGAAGTACAGATCTTGTTTCACTTTTCCGCAAATGGATATCCAGTTTTGCCAGCACCATTTGTTAAACATTCTCTTCCCCATTTAATGGATTTTGGGCCTTTGTCAAAGGTCAGCTGACCATAAGTCGGTGGATCTATTTCTGGGTTGTCAATTCTATTCCATTGGTCTATGTGTCTGTCATTATACCAATACCAGGCAGTTTTGACTACTGTGGCTCTATAGTAGGTTTTGAGATCTGGCAGTGTGAGACCTCCTGCTTTGTTGTTCTTCAATTGTGCTTTGCTTATCCGAGGTCTCTTTCCTTTCCATATAAATTAGTGATTGGTTTTTCCATATAGCTGTAGGTTTTTTTGTAGGTGCAAGTTGAGGAAGTTCCTCTCTATTCCTATGTTTGAGAGTCTTTGATTCTACTCTGCCATACCAGGTGACCAAGTCAGAATTGACTCAGTGATGGTGGATTTGGAGTTTTTTGTTTGTTTGTTTTTGCCCACATGTAGCTTATCAAAGAAGACACACATTAAGCAAATGACAGAAATGCTTGAGAGTACTTAATATTCAAACCTAACTTATCTGGGAGGTCAGGAAGTTCTGTTGAAGGAAGCAATGCTTAAACTGATAGCTGATGAGTAAGTAAGAGTTATGTGGCTTGGTGGGAGTCCAGGAAAATATACATAGGGTAGTTTTTAAGGTGCCAGCTATAAAAGTTTGGTGAATGAATAGCTCTGATAGAGTCTCACTGCTTCATGAGATAATCATGTACAGAGTTAAAACCTGTACCAGCTTCTCCGTACATAAAGGCTACCTTCCTTTGTCTTTCCCTACTGATTCCAGCCTTGTTTTTGAAGTGACATAGACTGATACTTCTACAAAAGAATGTTTCTAGTATTTTTTTAGTCTGCTCCTCTCCAGGTGAAACATTTTTTATTCCTGCTACAGCCTGGCCTATCAGCATTGCTAGTCAACATCCTTTTTGGATCATCTTTAGATGGCTGATGTGGAACACACATCCCAGATACAGTCTAGTAAAAAACACTGTTTCTGCTAATTTCTGCCATTAGATGCTAGACTCCTATTAATACAACCTGAAACTGCAATTGCTTTATTTATTTACTTATTTTTCAGCTCATAAAAACGGAAGTGTCAAAGGGAAATGGTAGGGCTTATATCCAGCCAACAGTCTTGCTTCCACTGATGTAGATGCCTGAATTCTAAAGTTTATTGGTATGAGTTAGAGGATCTCATAGAAGCTTGATTGTAGAAGTTTTCTGAGGCCTAAGTGTTATTAAACCAACAGCTTGCTCTAAAACCTATAAACTAGGTGGTTTTCCATCTCCACTTCTTTAAGAATTAAAGAATTCTAATTCCCTTAGATCTTGTTTAATCAAACTTTGGGTTCAGCAAGCCTGCCAGAACTAATGTTGAAAAGCTTTTTGGGGGAGACTAGAATAGAACTGTAGTGGACCACTGAGACATCCACTCTGACTTTTTCATTTTGCGGATAAGAAAGCTAATGCTTGGGGTAATAAAATAACTTATTTAAGATTACATATTGGAAGGAAGGTTGGGCAATCTACTTCCGTAGTGATACTGCCTTGGAAACCCAAGGAGGGGTCACTATGAGTCAGGTCTGACTTGACAGCATGTAACAGCAAATAACAAGATTACATAGATAGCTCGTTGCTGAGCCCAAACTTGACCATAAGTCCTTTGAAAGAGAAGTCCATTGAACTTGTTTAAGTTTACTTTTATATGTAAATCTCCCAGTGGACAGCATGGCCTGCATTGAAATTCTTTCTTGTTTCCTTTGTCCAGTCCTTCACAACCATTTTGTTCTCTACTGTAGCACATTCAGCCTTTCTGTGAAACAAATATGTCTTAAATTCTTATAGCTGCTAGGTCCTGTGGGTGACACAAAAATAGGTGCTCTAAGATCCATGCCTTCATGTTGCTTACAGTCTAGTGGGGAAGACAACTGGATATGCTACTAACTATAAAACTAAGCAGGGTGTGATATGAGTACTATTGGAAGTACAGAATGTTGTGCTATTCTAGGAGAGAGATTGGCAAAGGGTGGGGGTGTTAGAAAAGAGCTCTAGTGGTGCAATGGTTAAGGCATTCAGTTGCTAGACAGAAGATCAGTGGTTCAAACCTGCCAGACACTCTGCAGGAGAAAGATGAGACAGCCTACTTCCGTAAAGATTTACAGCCTTGGAAACCCTATGGGGTAGTTCTGCTCTGTTCTATAAGTTCAGTGTGGGTTGGAATTGACAGGATAGCAGTGGGTGGTGGTTAGAGGGTTTAGATAGTGAAGAATGGGGCAGGAAAATACTTCCAGTAAGATATAGCATAGAAGATAAAATGGTGTCCATTTTTGGGTGGAGTTAGGAAGGCACAGGGCAGGTTTCAGGAATGAGAGATTACCTGGTTTAAAGAATAGGATAATAGGGAAGGTAATACTGGAAAAGTTGGTGAAAGGCAGATCAGAAACTTTTAATGTTATTAAAATGCAGTCTTAAAGATGGTGGAGAAACAAGAATTTTTGAACAGTGGAAATTAAATGACAAGAGAGCTTTAGAAAGATAAATAGGCAGTGTATGATGTTGCTATGGAGACTACTTTGAAGACTCTTGAAGTGGTACAGTCAGAAGATAATGTTGGCAGTGAATATGGAAAGAAAGTGACAGGTGCAAGAAACATAGAAGAGATGGCCCCTCAGGACTGTGAATTTGCTCAGCAAAAGGAGAGGAAAACAGCAAAGGTTAACACCAAGCTTTCAACCTGAAAAACTTGGAGAATGGTATGCCACTTTTATCAACAGACATTTAAAAGAAGGAAACGTTGAGAGGAAGAAGTTGATAGATTTTCTATTGTACATACTGAGTTTGGACTCCAAGAGGACATTCTGGTAAAAGAATCTAGTGCTAATTGGAAAAGCAGGTATGACAGCTCAGATGAAAGGCACCTTGGAGGTTCTCACAGTTGAAACTGTACAAGTGATTGATGTTGCTTAGTTGAGAAGAAGGATTAACCAAGAAAGGAAAAGGGCCTACCTAGGACAGGATTTGGGGATGTCTATAGATTCCTTGTGCTGCTAAAACAGAAATACCACAAATGAATGGCTTTAACAAAAAAAAAAAGATATTTTCTTTCAGTTTAGGAAGCTAGAAGCTGAATTCAGGGCACCAGCTCTCTCTGTTGGCTCTGGAGGAAGGTCCTTGTCTCTTTTCAACATCTGTGGGCTCAGCGTCCCTTGGAGATCTCCATCTATCGTGGCATCCGTCTTCCCCAGGTCCAAAAGACATAGTCTACTCCAGCTCTTTCTTGATGATGCTGAGGTTCCTCTTCTTTGCTTACTTTCTCTTTTGTAAGATAAAAGGTGATGCAGACCACACCCCAGAAAAACTCCCCTTGCATCTGATTAGGGCTGTGACCTGAGTAAGGATGTTACATCTGCTTTAATGTCCTTACAACTGATTGATCACATCAGATCACATCATGAGGATGATTACATCATAATCTAATTGCCAAATTACATATGCCAAGTTGACATATATTTTGGAGAAATACAATTCAATCCGTGGCAGGGGATTTTGGAGTAGTATAGAGAAGAGTTGATGAAAGACATATAATTTAAGGACCAGGGAGCCAAGGCAGCAAGAATTTCAGGAAAGAATTGAGAGTCCCCATTGTTAAGTACCTCATGAGTACTGACAGAAAAAGACTACTTAGTAGTCTTCATCATTTAAAATTCTTTCTGTTATTGTTGGTTTTAATTTTAGAGGATAACTTCTTAGGTTTCTGAAAATTAGTAGGGACTTATTCTTGGTCCAGGTGTATATCTTTGCTCAGAAATCCATACACATTCCATGTCTGGTGAGTGTAAGATACCTTCTTTCTTTAGTGTGAGTCTTGGTACAAGCCAGAATTTTATGAAAGCAGTGTATAATACATGGCCTTTGACAGGGTTTTTACGACAAGGTTCTTACTGGCTTTTTGGCCTGAAAGCCCCAGGTCTGTCAGTATTGCTCCTCACTCACTTAGCCTCTTGTTGCCTCTTATTTTAAAGTACCTTATACTTAACACTGCCTCTTCCCAAAATTGTAGATACGCCCTAGAGATGAACTGCTGTTTCTAATAAAAATATCAACAGAGGTCAATCAGAGAATGAACGTAAGGGAAGAAGGGAAAAGGTGCTCATACACTTTGCTTTCCAGGCACCATTCATTATCTCATTTAATCCTCACAATAACCCTGTGAAGTAAGTAGTATTATCCCCATTTTACAGATGAGGAAACTGAGATGCAGAGAGGTTAGGTGGCTTGCCCAAGATGACACATCTAGTAAGTAAGCGTGGACTCAGATCTGTCTGGTTCCAGAGCCTGTGCTCTTTCCCATTACCCTATACTGAGGCTCTGAGTTTAGAGTTCCAAAGTTGGTGGACAGGCCCAAGAGTCCTAGGGAACCTCTGCTTGGCACTCGGAGGGAAGCCAACTTTGCAATATAATGTATATGGCTGTGGCTCTTGCTGATACCTATGTCATTTTTGCCTTAAATTCTTTATAATTGTTCACTCACCTTCCTAGTTCTTTCTAAGAAGAGCTTTACTTTTTATATAATTTGTGTTTTTTTAAGAGCTACTAAAAGATTAATTTTCTCTGGGGAGTAGAAGGGGGTGGGGCAAGAGGCCATTGTCTATTATAAGTCTTTCTGTACTAATAGGTTTTTAAATCATGTGTTTATATTTCTTTGATAATTAAATGCCAGAAGATACTGAGGTACAATACCAAATACTATGACTACACAAAAGAACACATTGTGAGATACATTTTTATAAAATGACAAGACCTGTATTTTATGCATCTGTTCTTTTATGTGAAGGTTCGCAATGAATTTTACAAGGACACACAGGGTGTAATACTGGTTTATGATGTTGGGCAGAAAGACTCCTTTGACGCTCTTGATGTGTGGCTGGCAGAAATGAAGCAAGAGCTTGGACCTCATGGAAACATGGAAAACATTGTATTTGTAGTGTGTGCCAACAAGGTAACTGGTTTGGAAATGGTATGATCAACTTTTTAAATTCATTATGGAAAGAGTGCAGCTCTGCATTTTGGAGAACAAATAAAAAGAAACAAAAATCTCTTAATGTGTAATATAAGAATCAACAATCTTTCAAAACATGTCTCCCTAAGACAATAACACCAAAAAAACAAAACCTGCTGCCCCAGCATCATAGTAAGAGGAGGATATTGGTGACTGAGTAAGAATGGTAGATGCTAATAATCACACTTAAACCTAATCAGAGTGGGGGCATAAATAGGTGAAATGTGGACTATGGAAAGACATGAAAAGCAGATGTTATGAGGTCAGCTTTCACAGAGATGAGTATCAGCTGTTTTCCCACAGATAAAGAGGAAGTACTATAGTGAGGCATGAGTCCTTCTGCCACAGAAAATCAGTCTACATTCACTTTAAGTATTTTTGTCCCTTTTGGTCCTAGCAATTTTATATACTACTGCTGAGGAACAATAGTTTTTGTCTAAGTAAAGGATGGGCAAAAACCTCACTGGGACTATTCTGGTGGGACAAGTTTAGAATTTTCTGTCTGCCTCCCAACTTTGTATTTCAGATTGATTGTACCAAGCACCGCTGTGTAGATGAAAGTGAAGGGCGTCTTTGGGCTGAAAGCAAAGGGTTCCTGTACTTTGAAACTTCAGCACAAACTGGAGAAGGAATCAATGAGATGTTC
This sequence comes from Orycteropus afer afer, assembly GCF_000298275.1. NCBI lineage: Eukaryota > Metazoa > Chordata > Mammalia > Tubulidentata > Orycteropodidae > Orycteropus > Orycteropus afer. The sequence goes on along the minus strand of NW_006921645.1, from coordinate 12,154,948 downwards.
CAGGTAACCTAGCATTTTGTCACTTTAGGGTTCATGTGAAGGCTGACTATACCAAATTTTAGTTTAAATAAAGTAATAGTCATTTCCATTTAGAATAAGCTCTTTCTTTACAGAAGCTGGAGAGTCAATGAGTGTGTGTGTGTGTGTGTGTGTGTGTTCTGTCTTCTGTCTGTTTATAAATCAGTAGATTCCAATCTGGATGATCATCACAATTACCTGGGGAGATTTTTCAAAATAGGCTTCTGGGCTCCAGACCTACTGGAAGGTTAAAGTTGTGATAGTGATAGAGCCCAGGAATCTGTATTTTGTAAAAGCTCTCCATGTAATTCTGATGATCATCAAGTTTAAGAACTATATCATACATTAAAGTGGGATAAAAAATATTCTTTAAAATCACCTTTGGCTAATTTGTAGCCTATGACATTTGTATATGTAATCAAATACAAGCATTACTGTGGCAAAATTTTCTTGCCACAGCTAATATAGTCCCAAATTGTAGCCTACAGGTGTAATTAGAGAATTAATAGGAGACTATCATTGCCAGCCAGACATAAAAAATAAGATCTCACCAATCACGTAAATAAGAAAAGGATCTACTCCCATTGCAACCTGATTAAATGATCATCGTTTAAGACCATTAATCTTGAATAATTTTAAGAAAAGGAGGCAGTTTAAAACAATAAGTTACAAAGTTAAATCAACTGTTAATTATAGATATATTTGGAAGAAAGTGGTAGCATGAATAATGCATTTTTCTTCTTATGAATACATGTGATATTTTGGGAATTTTTAGCATTTGAAATAATGTAAGCATACTCTAAAGAATTCTTCTTAATTATTGAGTGGGATTTTATTCTATCTTTTATGCTGAATTTCTTTCTCACAAGATGTCATCCTTCCTTCTAGAAGACAGGTTTCATCCTTGCGTGACGGGCTGAATTGTGTATCAGTAGCTTCTATTTCAAGACCAAATAAAGTTGATGTTAATTTGCCATGCTTCATATTTTTTTCAGTACATAGACCTGTGTGAGTTTATATCAATATATGCACACTAATGACAACTATTGAGTAGTAGTTTATAATTCTGGAGAATTTTACACGTTTGATCTCATCTGAGACTCGTAACAACAATATAAGGCAGGTATTATTCTTATTTCAAAAATAAGAACTCTGAGACTAAGATTAGTAAAGTGACTTGTTCAAGAGATTAAAATAATAACTGTTGAAGACAAAAATTGCTTTCAGCACTTTAAAGATATTATTCCATGGTCTTCTGGTCTCAGTTGTGTCTCATATGTGTCATCATTGTTTCTTACTTATTTCTCTGTACATAATGTATCTTCACTCTGTCTCTCTAGCTGCTTTCAAAAGTTTTTTAATCTATAGGCTTCAGCATTTTGACTATGATATGCCTAGGTATGGTTCTCTGTATTTATCCTATTTATGTTTGCTAAGTTTCTTGGATTGGTAGACAGGAGTTTTTCATGAAGTTTGGGACGTTTTTGAAGATTATTTCTTCAAATTTTTTTCTGCCCCATTTCACTCTCTTCTCTCTCTAGGGCTCCAATTACATGTATATTGAACTATTTAATTTTATCCCATATTCCCTGAGGTTCTGTTGATTTTCCTTCCACTTATTCCCTCCATTTCTCAGATTAAATGGTCTCTATTGATCTGATTGCAACTTCACTAACAATCTTCTGTTAAACCTATAATGTGAAATTTTTATTCAGTTGTAGAATTTAAATTTAGTTGTTTGGCATAGTTCCTAGTTCTCACTCACTGAGATTATATTTTCTCTTTAATTCTTTGAACATTTTTCCTTTAATTCTTTGACTATATTTATAATAGTTGCTTTAAAATCTTTGTCTCTAAATCTAGTGTCTGAACTATCTCAGATTCAGCTTCTTTTGACTTCTGTTTTTCTTAATTATGGATCATATTTTCTTGTTTGTGTGGGTAGTGATTTTCAATGGGACACCAGAATCGTGAAAAATACATTGTAGAGAATTTAAATTCTGTTATCTTCCTCTGAAGACTGTTGGTTCTTGTTGTAGCAGGCAGTTAAATTACTGGCAGATTATATTGAACCTGTGCAGCCTTTGTTTCTCACTTTAATAGCAAGGATCTAAAGGAAGCCCTTCTCGGAAGGAAGGTTGGGCAATATACTTCCGTAGTGATACCGCCTCAGAAACCCAAGGAGGGGTCGCTATGAGTCGAGTCCAACTCGATGACACATAACAACAACAACAACAACAAAGGAAGTCCATTGTTTTCCCCAAGCTAATTTGGCAGATCTCAGCTTCCAAATTCTGTCTTGCAGATCTTGCCAGCTATTAGTTTTAGGGATTTTTAGGATAAACCCAATTCCTAAGGTACACCCTTTGTAGTATCTCAGCTAGCTACTAAAAGTAGTAATGAAGTGTTGGGGCAATCTTTCCATTCTGCCAAGGCAAAACTCTTCCTCTTGCACCACTTCTAGTATATTGGTTCTTTTCCCAACCCCACTGCAGCTGCTATCTGCTAAGATTCAAGTGATCTCACCCTGTGTGTGTATAGCCTCAGTATAAACTAGTGGAGAACGCCCACATGAACTTCGGGGATCCCAGCTCTGCACAGCTTTCTGTATTCAGTGTGTGCTATGAAGATTCTAGCCACTTCAGCTGCCTCAAACTCTGATCTCTTCCTCCTTAATTCAATAGGACTTTGTGTCTGCTCAGACTCCAACTCTCTGTGACATGATCAGGAAACTCCAGACAGGGAACCAGATGATTGAGAAGCTTTCTTCTCAGGGATCAAGGTCTTGCACAGGCTGTCAGCCACTGCCTAAAAATACTTGCCTCATGTATTTTTTCCAGTCCAGTACCCATTACTCTGTCATGGCTGGACTTCAGACCTGAAATTTAAACAGAGACTTTTGACTTCAATTCTAGCGTTCTGTATGCCTCACCATAGCTTATGTTCTATTACTTTGTGTGTTGTGAATGAATACTTATGTCCTCAGAAATCTGTGAGCTTTTATATTTCAGGTTAGCTCATAGGCTAGAAGAAAACCTTTATGATGTATTTCTCATTCTGATACCACTGGCAAATATTATGAACCATGATCCTTTTTAGGTGGCTTTTATCCTTTCACATAAATCTTGGGTAGAACTAATAGGCAAATTAGTCTGCTAAGAAAATTAAAAGAAAAAAAAAGGCTAACATGATGAATAATATAATCAAACTATTCTGTGAGTAAGCACTTAGACATAGTGCTTTACTGTTGGTTCTATTTAATAATAATTTTCTTCACAGACATTGTATGTCAGGAAGATAACTTGGTTTTCTCTTACATTGTTAAAAGAGAAAATAATATTAAGATAGACGGAAACCAAGATAACAGTTCTTTTTTTTTTTTTTTTTTTAGGATTTGGGTGAAGATTTACAGAGTAAATTCACTTTTCATACAGCAGTTCACATATACTTTGTCTCATGTCATTGACCAAAATTTACAATGCAGCAGCTCCCCTCCCACTTCCTCCCCATAGTTACCTCCTCCCAGTGTCCATCCCTTCATACTCTTCTGCACCCTGAGCTATCTCCCTGTGCATAAGCAGCCCTTCCTTCTCCCATGATTGTTCTCTCCAGGGCGTGTGTCTACTTGAGGTAAATGTTTAACTCACATGCCTGTACTTTGTTTGGCTGGAAACCACAGTTGTGGGTTCAATTCCAGACCTGAAGGGCAGATAGGGGCCATAGTCTCAGTGGTTACACCAGGTTCCATTGGACCAGCAAACCTGGTCCCCACCTTCTTTTTTTTTTTTTGTCTCCAAATGATTTTGAGTTTTGTACCACATTGTTCTCCCTCTTTATGCAGGATCTCCTACATCCCTTCCAAGTGGATGGCAGTGGTAGCTGGGCACCATCTAGTTCTTCTGGTCTCATAGTTGTATAGGTTGCAGATCGGATGGTGTACCAGTTCTTTTGACTTAGTATCTAATGGCTTTTCCTTCCACAAGACTCCTTGTTAGACTGACAAGTCAATTAGCTATTACTGGAGATAAGTAAGAGGAATCTAAGAGAAAGATAAGTTTTGTGGAAGATAATATAGAAATATCTGAAAAACAGAAGAGGAAGAGATTTAAAAAAGAGGAGATATGTCAGTTTAAAAGCAACACAAATGTATTATATTAATATTTTGAGTGGAATTATTCAATAATAGTAACAATGCAGCCAGTGTAAGATATGAGCAGAATAAAAAAAAATAGTTTTAACTAACAAACCATCATAAAAATGGGCAAAGAATATGAACAGCCAGGTTTCAAAAAATGACACAAAGGCCAATAAACATATAAAAAGATACTCAATCTCACCTATACTTAAAGAAATGCATATCAAAACTATGAGATACATATCAGATTGGCAAAAATGAAGATGTATGATGGTATCTAGTGTTGACAGAAATAGACCCTCTCATCTATTGTGATGGGAGTATAGACTGGTGTAGCCTTTTTGGAGAGTGGTTGTCAAATCAAAAGTCAAAATGCACATATACTCAACACTTCTGCTTTTAGGAGTTTATCCTAAAGCCCTGTCCCCACAAGTGTTCAGAGTTGTATACACAAAAAATATTTACTAAAGCAAAAAATTAGAAACAACTCACTTGTCCAAGAATAGGAAACTGGTTCAATAAATGGCAGTACAGCCACACAGCAAAATACAAAACAGTCATTAAAAGAATGGGGAAGAGCTGTCTCTGCATGCAGCTCTAGAGAGTCCAAGGTATATTATTGTGTGAAAAAAATGATGTATCTAAGTGATCTCTCTCATGTAAATGTTTAAAGGATGTGGATGTGTGTATGTGCTGGTGTACTGATACAAAAACTTTATGGAAGGTGTTCTGGTTACCTAGTGCTGCTCTGACAGGAATATACCACAAATGGGATGGCCTTAACAAACAGGAGTTTATTCTCTTACGGTTTGGAGGCTTTAAGTCCAAGTTCAAAGTGCCAGGCTCTAGGACTGGGTGAAAGCCCCTCAGCCTTGGGGTCCAGGTCTGACTCCTGCTCCCAGCCCACTGGAGTAGAGACTTCTCTTTACTCAGACAGCTGCTGACTGCTGAGGCTGAGAAGCCCAAGGTTGACAAGTAAAAAGGCACAGTCCTGATGTTACCAAACTACATGGCAGGCCATTAGCTCAAGTCCATTGTAAGTCCCAAGGTCGGCAGAGCATGGCAGGCTGCTGAGCAATGACACGGCTACATGCAGGATCCAAGCATGCCGTAGGCTAGAGACCATTCCTAAGACTTCTCCTTAAATATAGGAAGCAGACCATATTCCAAAGCCAGCTACTCAGCTGCTTGTGGTAGATCCCACCGTGGAGTTGATTACCAGTCTCATCATGGGAAATAACTACCATCAGCTGCCCAGCCACTCAACCAGGCCCAGCCAAGGTGACACACAAATATAACTACCACAGAAGGATACTCAAATATTAACAATGATTACCTTGAGGAGAGGAATTTGAGGGATAGGAAGACATAGTTTTCATTTTACATTTTCTTTACTATTTGAAAGGAGTTCTGATGGCACAGTGGTTAAAGAATTCAGCTGTTAACCAAAAGGTTGGCAGTTTAAACCACCAGCCATTCTGCAGGAGAAAGATGAGGAGTCTGCTTCTGTAAGGATTTACAGCCTTTGAAACCCTATGGAGCAGTTCTACTCTGTTCTCTAGGGTCACTACGAGTCGGAATCCACTTGATGGCAGTGGTTTTTTTACTATTTGAATTTTTATTGAGGTAAAATTCACATAACACAGAATTAACCATTTTAAAGTATATAGTTCAGTGGCATTTAATACATTCACGATGTTGTACAACCACTACCCATATCTAGTTTGAAAACATTTTCCTCAACCCAAAAGGAAGGCTATACCCATTAAGCACTCATCCCCGTTTTCCCTCCCCTCAGTTCAAGGAACCATCAGTTTGCTTTCTATCTCTATGGATTTACCTATTCTAGATATTTCTTGTAAATGGAATCATACAAAATGTGACCTTTTGTGTCTGGCTTCTTTCACTTAGCATGTTTTCAAAGTCCATCCACTCTGTAAAGTGTATCCGTACTTCATTCCTTTTTATGGCTGAATATCATTCCACATTTTGTTTATCCATTTATCAGTTGATGGACATTTGCATTGCTCCACATTTTGCTATTGTTAATAGTGCTTCTATGAACATTTATATGTAAGTATTGTTTGAATACCTGTTTTCAGTTCTTTTGGATATTTTCCTAGGTGTAGACTTTCATAGGGAGCTCTGGTAGCATAGTGGCTAAGGCACTTGACTGCTAACCAGAAGGCTGGCGGTTCAAACCCACCAGCCACTCCTCGGAAGGAAGATGGGGCAATCTACTTCCGTAGTGATACTGCCTCGGAAACCCAAGGAGGGGTCGCTATGAGTCGGGTCCGACTCGATGGCACACAACAAACAAACAACAAACAAGACTTTCATGGTCATGTGATAATTCTGTGTTTAACTTTTTGAGGCTATTTGAATTTTTCTAACAATGTTTATCTACTGCTTTTTAACTTCAAGTGAAGTTGCCTGAGTGTAGGATTATGAGTCACTTAAATTTTATTCTTTATGCTATATATATAGAGAGAGAGAGAGAGAGTAAGAGAAAAAAGATCTTCCAAAGTACATATTTGCTTTATTCATAACTTTAAGAATTATTAGAATATATTAAAGCCTTGAGTTGATACTTAAAAGAAATTCCTCTTTTCACAAAATCAGTTCTACTCTGGGTTATGTTTTCTTTTTGCAGACCTTTTATGTATCCATAGTTGACTTATGTGAAAATGGCGGGAAACATCCTGTCATAAATAGCAGTGCTAGTTTCACCAAAGAACAAGCAGACACCATTCGCAGAATTCGAAATAGCAAAGATAGTTGGGACATGCTGGGAGTCAAACCTGGGGCCTCAAGGTAAGCAATACTCTAGGTTACTTAGTGCTGAGTTATGTTACAGAGAAAGACCCAATAATCAAAAAAATTACAGATGCGATAAATCTTGTAATTGGCTAGAAATAGGAAGATGTATGGAAATATATCAGATTACTTAATGACTCTGCTTCACTGAATTATTTGAATATGAAAGGAACAGAGGGCACAATTGTCTGATAAGGGAACTGTCATATATATGTGTAAATAATATGTGTGTAAATACCTTATGCTCTGCTTTTGTCTGTATAAATAAGAGCCTTGAAGCTAATATATCCTTAAAAAAAAAAGCCTTACAAAAAGAGAATTCTTCAACCATAGAATTTTAGAGAAGAGAAGAGTGCTAGTAATCAACTTGTCCAAACATTTCATTTTATAGGTGGGAAAACTAGGATTCAGTGAGACTGAACACCCTTTCAAGGATCCCAATGAGTTAGTGATAGAACTGGCTCTTGACCTTGACTTATGTGTCTGCCTCTGTGTGTGTGTGTGTGTCTCTCTCTCTCACACACACACAGACACACAGACACACACAGACACACACGCATATACATCCTGCTAACTCCTCTCTGTGTATATTTGTGTTAAACTGTTTTATTTTAGCCAGGTACTTTTCTCCCAAAATAAATATTCAGGAGGAAAAGAAATGTAACTACTATTCTTTGTTGATTGTGCAAAATACATCATTGTTCAGTGTGATTACATACTTTTAAAGATGCAATACTATTGTTACTATGCGTATTACAATGGATGAGTTCTCACATTTTTTCAGTTTTCACTACATCTTTCTTCATCATATTTTCTCTCTCTACTTTTTCACCTTGATGTTCACAAAAGAAAAAGGTACTTCTTACCATTGCCTTGTAAGCACCAAAAGCTTAAGTATCTCTAGTCCGTGTTAGTCTCATAGCATACCCTAAAGTCTAGAAGGAAAGAAAGGAAGGGAAGAGCACAGTTACCCTTAACTTGTCAGGCATTGCTGAGGATGCTTTGGATATGGGAAGGAATTCAGATAACCTCATGTATATAGCACAGAATTTATTGGTGTCTTTTAAATATCTTTTTTGACCTCTGTAGTCTCATCTTACATTCTTCCATTTCTTCTCCAATGGATATTGACTCTAAAATTAAGGAACTATTACTTTATGAACTTACTAATTAACTTAGAACAGTACTCATTAAGGAAAGGAAACTTTTAATTCCTTATTTATTTCCTGTAGTTAATTAGAATCTAACAAAACTTACAGGACCTCCGTAAGTTCTATATTCTTAACCAATATAAGCTTGTACTTCTCTAACCTTTTTCCATTTAGTCTATCAAGCTAATTTTTATATAGTATTAAGCACATGTGGGTAAAATCTAAGAACATTTTTGTCTTGAATTATAGAGTTTTAGTGTTTATTCAATGTTATACTTATTATTCTTGAATTTTAAGAAAATCTTCAGCAGAATTGATAATATTCATTATATTCCTATTACATTCCTCAATCAGTCTTGTTTTTCCAAAAATTTACCACAAGAGTGTCTCCTGCTGCCTAGAACTCTTGAAAGGCACTTTTAGTGAAGAGGACAAGGTCTCACTACTAATCACACCCAGGCATCCTCACTCAGGAAGCAGAGTTGTTGGAGGGACCCTGCCCATGACTGACTCACTGGGAAGAGAGGAAGCTGTATCTAATGTAAGGACAAAGGGTCTTTTGGAAAAATAAGAATCCTGGCAATTCAGATTTCAAGAGGGAGAATATGACTTTTGTCAGCTAATATCAGTATTATCTATGTAGAAAAACTACAAGCAATGTTAAGGCAAGAAAATTCAGAAGGACACCTCTAAGATCAGAAAGCAGAAGAAGCCCTAGCTTTCTTTAATGGTAGGAAACAGTCTGCTGCTAGCTGGTTGGAAACAAGTTCCTTTGTGTATTGATAAGCACAGAGACTGTATGCCCCAGACGTGGAGACTTGTTAACATGACTCTATAACATCTCTCCAAGTTTATGCATAAGACTTTCTGTCATATCCAAGTTATCAAAAACCATCTCTAATTCAGAGAGATCAAATTAAAAATCCTGATTTTAAAAAAAAAGGAAAAAGGGTAGGAATTTGGGGAAGCACCATACTCATGTTTATAGCATAACTGGAACTTTGAATTACAGTTGGAAGATGGAAATAAAACCTGCTGGGAGGGAGTGAGTTCAGTCTGAGCAGGGGCATGACTGAGTACTTAGAATCCTCTACACTCTGAGTCAGAGAAGACCTGACAACAGAGGACAACTGGAGAGCAGGGAGAGGGAAGGGCACAGTCTCCAGACTCCTTGCACACAGCTTTCCTGCTTCCTCAGCAGATCAGAAGCCTGAAGATCTCTCCTGGAGCTCTGCTGGTTTGCAATCAGTGCCTGTTGGGCTTTGGAGAAGCATTGTTCCTGCTGCTTTTCTCTCTGGACAGTATTCTCTCTCCTTTTTCTTCTTTGGTCTCAGGGTCCCTCTCTTGGGCAGTGGGGTCACCATCTGCCCTGGGCCTCGGATCTCTTGACACTGGAACTCATTTCAGCCCCTTTCTATTACAGCTTCTCCACCTGTATATTCCACTCACCAGCTACTCCTGCCAAGTCTGTCTTTGTATTCTCTCCCTTATCTTCCCGTTTGTTTCCACAAACACCTTAATCTAAATTCTGCTGCATTCTTGTCATTGTGCCCACCACCTATCCTGTCTGTCCCCTAACTTCAAGAAGTAGCTTTGCCAATACCATTGTGTCATGAAATGCCTACTATTATTGTCAAATCCAATTTTTTTGTTGTTGTTTTGCCTTCAAGCCCCTTCACTTACTGACCCCTGCTCCCTGGCCAACATTGTTTCTTGTTACTTCCCTGCACGGTTTCCTCGTGCTCCATGGTTAGCCCTTGACGGTTTCATTTCCCCAGGTAGCCTGTATTTCCCCACTGATGTGTAAATCCTAAGCCTCATCTTTCAGAACACTATTTCCAAGGCTTTCCCTGATTGTCTCATGAACTCAGAGACTCAGTCCTTCAGTCAGCAAAGATTTTGCGCAATCTTTGTGTAGCTTGGAGAGGAGACCAATCTAGTACTTAATAACATGATGACAACAGCCCCTTGTGCCAAGCACTGTCTATTTTCTTTTTGTCATTTATTTGTTTCCTTACCATTTATATACTCATTTTCCATTGTATCTGTTTGTTTGTTTGCTTTTACTTGTATGTTACATACTGTTTGTTTGACTGATTCCTAGACCTTTAGACCCACCTTTCTGAAAGGGTATGATTATTCAGGATAAAAGTACTTACTAAAACAGGTATTTAACGTGTGTCCAAACAGCTAAAATGCAGTGTGTTGAAACTGACAGTGTTCCTGATTTAGAGCTTTCTCCTTTTCCTAGGGATGAAGTCAATAAAGCCTATCGGAAGCTTGCTGTGCTTCTTCACCCAGACAAATGTGTAGCACCTGGTAGTGAAGATGCCTTCAAAGCAGTTGTGAACGCCCGGACTGCCCTCCTGAAAAACATCAAGTAGAAAGAAAGTAGAGAAAAAGGCTAATGTGAAACTCAAGTGCAAACCGACCGTCCCCAGAGGTGAAACAACCAACGTGAATTTTGCCTCCACGAAATCTTACTGCTTTTTTCACTCATGTGTTAATTATCATTTGCAAATCAATAATTCAGGTGCCCATTACCATTTCCTGGATGTTTTACAGAGAGATGAAGTAGATAGAGCAAGCCACGCCTTACTATGCTCATATTCATTTAATACTTCCAGATAATCTACATTTTTTTCTTCTTTGTTTGTAAGCTCTGCAATTAGGCACTTCACTCAAGAAAGTTCATAAGATTTCCAGAGGAGAAAAAACTCTTCCACCCTTTAAAAAAAAAAAAAAAACTTCTTTGTCACAGGAAAAAGACACCAAAAATGGAAGCAGACAATATCAGAACCTCTCAAAGTTTGTGGTGTGGCCTCACAAGCAAGTTGTTTCTTTTACAATGAGTTCCTTAGGTAGTATTTTAACTATTAATCTATAATTAGTGAGCTCTTGGCAGCCCTTTGGAAGTTTGTGCAACGAGGCAATTCAATTTTGAATTGAACTGCCCTTTTATGACATCTACTCTGTTTCCTTCTCCAACCACCAGGGGGAGAGACAGGCCAGGCCACCACCTAAGAGAGAACAGGCTGTGGCAGCCCCAGAGTCCAGGGAGGCTGACTGCTGCTAGTCTCACTCCTGGATGTGAGGCGTTTTGCTAGTCATGGAAAGGGTTCCTGGGAGCAGCACTGTGCACCTAGGAAGCAGAACTCAGACCTCAAGACAGAAGTACTGCAGGTCACACCCAGGGATTATGTACACATCCCCAGAGGGAAAGTCCAGCCTAATTGAGGGCATGTTGGAGGTACTAGGCAACTCCTCAGAGGAAGCTTATACTTTTTCTTATTTCTGCATCAGTTGCCACAGACAGGTGGGAAAGGCAGAGGTGCCCTTTAACAAGCTGGGCCTCTCTTGCTTTTTCATTAGCTTTTTCATCTTCTGCCCTTCCCCCCCCCCTTTTTTTTTTAACCCCACATCTGCTGTCATTTTCTCTGTCCTTGAATCCCTAGCTTCCAGCCACCACCTCTGTCATCCTTCTCTGCAAACCCTGACCTGGGCCTGGTTAACTGGAGACAAGTATGGATCTTTGAGGGGTGGTCGAGGGAAAGACCGGAAGGCATGTGTGGTGAGGAATCTCTCTATTTTTTGCTTGGGCTCCAAATTTCTGAATAGTAATATTTTTAAACTACAGATTATGAAAACTAATTTCACATAATAACACTCTCTTGCCATGGTTTCCTGTTTGGTACACACGGATGGGTGACTATCAAGTCTTGAGACTGAATTTTATTTTACGTAGCTCATAGAACCAGTCTCACCACTTGACTCATTATATCACCATTCTCATTACATTACTCATATGTTTAGTTAATTGAGGCTTTAACGTATGTGAAATATTACTATCCTGTGACTCGTAAACAGCTGTCCCATATTGGTCACTACAGAGCATCTACCTTACCACCTAAAAGAAAAGATACTTTTGTGAATCCAAGCCCGCATGGCCTTCTGGGTTTTGCCCCTTTCCAAAGAGGCTTCACTTAGTATGGCTATACTCAGGCTGCTTACAGGTTGTCAGTAAAACCAGGACATTGTGAGTTAAGTCTTGAGTTTTCATCTTGGTGATACTGAAAATACTTTTTTTTTTTTTTTTAATGAATTGAAATAATACATGATTTATCATGGGTTTTTCCTCTGGTCCTTGAACTAGCTTCTTGGGAGTGCAGAACTCCAGCCTACTGGGTTACAAAGTTCTCCTGGACCTAAATTTTGCTTGAGGCTGTCATCATGTCTTAATGTAATCAAACATAGATCTGACTCTTGCAACTGAATTTAGGAGTCCTATGAATGAGGAGATCCTGCATGGCAGTGTTAGCCCAAACTGGCCCAATAGCTCACAGAATAGAAGGCTCTTTACAGAAAATTGGTGCCAATTTTTGTCACTGTTATTAAACACTAGGTTGGTCTCCTCATCCAAGTTACATTGGGCAGACAGCAGTTACAGCAGAGCGGTCTTTGAGCGCTTCCATTCGTATCCTTGTATCATGAAGATATGACTTGCTGAAATTTAGATCTTTATTCTTAGGTCTTGAGACTCAGTTTTGAATACCTTCGTTATCAGCAGTAAGGATGGCCCCAAACCACTTCATTTATGTAAAAGGAAGAAAATAAGAAAACTAAGCTGTAGGGTCCTAGAGTTTTTCTGAGTTCAATAATCCTCAAGCAGAAATAATAAAGCATAATTTGCGATGAAAACTGTTTCAAGTACTAACTTCATGCAAAACTTTATAGATCTCTATACATTAATTTAAATTCTTGATGCAGACATCAAGCTTATTCAGATAAGTTGTAGTTGAAGCTTGTTCAAATCCTTCAGCCACTTAGGGTTTCAGAATACTTCAGAGAGAGGAACAACTAGCAGAGTCATCTCACTGGTCAAGAATTTGTTTTAGAGAATCTTGATTTTCAAAAAAGAATTAGAAGTTTGAACAGCTATTCTTAAAGAAAAGCCATTTCTTCCACATCTGAGTCACCAAGAAGTAACACTTTCTAAACTTGTTAGAAATCCCTGGTGGCATTTCAAATTAAGCGTCCAACCTACTTTAGCACTTTAAAATACACCATCCTTTTGTTCCTCTCTTCCCCCTTTGTGCCTCCGTTTGCATTAATATTCTCATTGCAATTTAACTGTCAATAGTTCTTTTACTTCAACATCAGTTTCATTTCTTTACCTAAATGTGCCCTTGGTTTTGTTATCCTGTTAATTTGAAAGTTCAGACTACGGGTCATTGTGCTGCTACCCAAGATAACGTGCTAAAATTCTATAAACTGCACATCGTTTGTTATTTACTGAGGAAATTTAGTAAGTTCTCATATATTGAATTCTGAACTGGTAAATGTTCCTTTGTACCTATAAACTAGCACCTAATTCACTATTAGTTAAATGAGCCATAGATAAGGCAGGTAAATTTCAGAGTAAGAAAGCAACCCCTGCAAGCTCTAAATCTGTAATGAAGTAGCTGCTCCTCATAGACCAATGACTAAATCAAGAGAGGGAGACAAGTTAAAAAGGGTAGCACTGTAGCCGTGTGCACGTTGTCTCTGACAGTGACCTTCTCACAAATAACTCAGTAGATGCTGCAATGTCATTTCCTTCTCTTCTGCACACATTTTAGTTCCCTCTGAGTCTGCCAACATTTTTGCAGAGCTTTTGAAAATGAATTCAGCAGCACGGTATACCCAAGCACCTTCCATTTCAAGTTTTACAAAGTGAAGAGAGGTTCGTACTTCTCATAAGTAGTGTTTATAGTACGTTTGTAAAACACAGTTAATGCTGTTTGTGCATTGTTTTTCTCCCTTAAACATTGCTAGAGAAGAAGCAGCTTAAATTTGTGATGTGGATAAGTTAGATTGTGTCTAACAGGCAGTGCAATATGAAGCCGTGCAATAAAGGCCCTCTTGGTGAAATGACTTTTGTTGGAAAGTTGAATGGTTTTCTAAGCTTTCCTAATCAATTGCTCTTCGGGCATTCTTCCTCCTTTATCTGTGAATGCAGGGTCTATAACTAAACTATTTTTTGTTCTTATAAAGTAATACACATATTTGCTTTCTGTTGAAATAACTGAAAATGTTAAATCTACCGATTGTTTATGTCTTGTATAGAGAGTGTCATATGTATTTAAGTTGTGTATTTTTATAAAGTAAAGCCAAATATCAAACACTGTTTGTGAGATGTATTTTTATATTGAGACTGATTTTTAATGTAAAATATACAAGGATAGAAACCAATCAGTTCCTCACCAACTGTGACCTTAAGTGGTGGTGGTGTTATGTGCCGTCGAGTCGGACCTGACTCCTGGCTACCCCTCCTTGGGTTTCTGAGGCAGTATCACTACGGAAGTAGATTACCCCATCTTCTTTCCGAGGAGTGGCTGGTGGGTTTGAACCACCAGACTTCCAGTTAGCAGTCAAGTGCTTAGGTATCTTACCTTAATTTCCTATCCATAAAATGGAGGATATGTTATTCAGCAGTCCATCAGCCTATTTTAACTTAATTGTTAAGTTATGATGAAAGTGTTTTGACTTCTTTTAAAGAAAGATACTAATAATATTTTTGCCTTGTTAATTCATATGAAATTTTTGTTAAATTGTTCTGTTCGTTCCTCGTAGCTGCCGTAAGAAATTACCACAAACATGGTGGTTTAAAACAAGAGAAATTTATTCTCTCACATTTCTAGAGGCCAGATGTCAGCAGGGCCACAGTCCCTCTGAGGGCTCTAGGGGAGAATCCATTCGTTTCTTCCAGCTTGTGGTGGTTGCTGGCTCCATCTTCATATCACCTTCTCTTTGTCTGTCTTCCCTCTCTTCTGCCTACCTCAAATCCTCTCCCCACCCCCTTTCTCTTATAAGGACGCTTGTCATTGGATTTAGGGCCCACCCAGATAAATCCAGACAAACAATTAAGTACTCAGCTACTATCTGGAAAGCTGGCACTTCAAACCAACCCAGAGGTGCCTCAGACCAGCTTGACAAAAAGGTCACAGCCCTGAAAACCCAGTGGAGCAGTTCTACTCTGCACACATGGGTTCACCAATGGACTCCACCAGATAATCCAGGATGATCTCCTGATCTCAGGATCCTTAATTTAATAACATCTGCAAAGACCTTGTTTCCAAATCAGGTATTAGAACATGGATTCTAGGGATTAGAATGTAAATATGTCTTTTGGGGAGCCACCGTTCAACCCACTGCATGCATTTTAATAGTGCAGATTTGGGCCAACTAAACTAATAATTCATTTAACTGGTCCCAGGACAACAAAAATCCTTTAGCAGGACTATAGTGAGCCCAGAATTTGAGAGTGAAAGCTAGTAGGGCCAATCCACAGAAGGCAGACTATCTCTGTAGGCTTCAAACAAGAGGAAAAAAACTACTTTTCATCATGTTTACTTTTCCCTGTGTTGGTATAGCAGACATTGATGATTTTATCTTATCCAGGTCCCCCTCTCCTGACTAATGGCCCTCCCTCTCCGTCCTGCTAACATGTTCTAAAGGGAGCTGCCAGATTCCTATGTGACCCCCACTTCTCCCTGGCCATGGAGATGAGTCTGTGAGACAGGATGTGACCCAAGCTGAACCAATCAGCATCCTTCCCTGGGAAATTTCTACTTGGAGCTAGAAAAACAAATTTTCTCTCAAGGAAGATATGCGTCCTACTGATGCTGGCAACCTTGGTCCCACCCTCATGGCGGGGGGGTGGGGTTGGGGGAATAAGAACAAAACAGACATTCAAAAGAAAACTAGTCCCTAGTTTCTGAACTGGTTGTTCACGAGCCACCCCAGAATCCTTCCACTAAGTTTCCACATTCTAATTTTCTGCTTGTTAGCTGGAGTTTGGTTTCTGTTACTTGCAACTAAGTAAGTATTAAAGAATAATAGCTACCAAAGATCATAAGCAGGAAGGTGAAAGTGTGGATAATGTTAGGTGCCGTCAAGTCGGCTTCAACTCATAGTGACCCTGTGTACAACAGAATGAAACACTGCCCAGTCCTGTGCTAGCCTCACAATCCTTGCTATACCTGAGCCTATTGTTATAGCCACTGTGTCAATTCATCTTGTTGAGGGCCTTCCCCTTCTTCACTGACCCTCCACTTTACCAAGCATGATATCCTTCTCCAGGGAATGGTCCCTTCTGGCAACATGACCAAAGTGGGCAAGATGAAGTCTGGCCATTCTGGCTTCAAGGAGCATTCCAGCTGCACTTCTTCCAGGAGAGATTTTTTCGTTCTTATAGCAGTCCAAGGTATTTTCAGTATTCTTTGCCAACACCACAACTCAAAACCATCAATTCTTCTTCAGTCTTTCTTATTCATTGTCCAGCTTTCACAGCCATATAGCTTAATGCTGTGGCTTATAGATGGGTGCAGTATTTGATAAGTATAATAAAGCATATGCTTTTGTAAGTTAAAATATATGCATTTACTTGGTATTTCTCAAAAATTGGAGTCTTTGCACTTCCCCTAAGATGGAGGTAGATGAGTGACACAGACCCTCTTCAACAAAGAAAAGAAAACCCAATTGACAGAGATACAGAAAATAATCCTGGAACCCTGAGCTTGAAAGGAACTATACAGAAGTGGATTAGGCACCAGCTAGTGGAAAAACCTGAACGAACACAGTGAGAACTGAGACAGTCGGAGCTGTAGACTGTCAGCTACTCTGACAGGACCAACAGCCTGAATATTTCCAAGTGGTGTTGGGACCTGAAAATTGACCTAAAGATCAGCCCTAGTCACCAAGGGCTGCAGGGACAACGGTGCTGGTGGCCTATGATTAGGAAGGGAAACAGCAAGGAGAGAGACAGCCTGAGCTGTTGACTTTCCACTGTCTGGAGGGCACAACCATTTTGATTGTTTACATGTGGCAGCCATTTTGGATATTTAAAGTGACCAAGGATGCAGCCATTTTGAATCTTTACAAGTGGCAACCATTTTGGATTTTAAAGTGATAGCATTCTCATTCAGATTCCAGAGACCTAAGAATAGGCTCTGTTTGCCAAGGTCAGCAGGGACATACAAGAGGCTGACAACAGGAAAGGAGACATGTGATGAGTGTACAAGTGCTGTCAACTAGTGAACAGAGGAGGACAGTGCAGTACCCTGCTTGCGTAGATAACATACAAACAAAGAAAACAAAAATTGTGGGCAAGTCACTCCAACATACAATCACCAAGTAAATATAAACACAAAAATGTCACAATGCCTCGGAGACAACAGAGCATCACGGTCCGCTCAAAGAAGCAAGATAAAGCAGGAGAAACAATGGACCAGGATATAGACCCAAAACACATCCCTGAAGAAGACGCAGCATTGGAACTTCCTGATAAGGAATTCAAAAGAATTATATTTAAGTATCTTTAACAAATTGAGAGATCAAGGAAAACACTGACAAAATTGAGGAAAACACAGAGAAAACCCTACAACAATTTCAAAAGACAATACAAGAATAAAATGACAAAATAAATGAAAAATTAGAAATGATACAAAATCTACACACAGAAATCCAAAAGATTAATATTAAATTTTCAGAAATAGATAAGACATTGAATGGGCAAAGAAGTAGAATTGAATCAATAGAAGACAGAATTAGTGAGATTGAAGGCAAATACCTGAACACTTCTTTGGAAAGGGATCAATCAGAAAAAAGATCAAAACAAAATGAAGAAAACATAAGGTTCATGTGGAATACCATCAAAAGGAATAACCTACGTGTAACCGGAATTCCAGAACAGGAAGAGACAAATAAAACCACAGAGAAAATTGTCGAAAATTTGTTGGAAGAGAATTTTCCTGGTGTAATGAAAGATGAGGATGTATTCATTCAGGAAGTCTGACCCCAAAAGAAAATCACCCAGACATATCATCATCAAACTCACCAAAACACCCAGACATATCATCATCAAACTCACCGAAACCAAAGACAAAGAAAGAATCATGAGAGCAGCACAGGAAAAAACAAAAAGTTACCTACAATGGGCAACCAATAAGACTAAGCTCAGATTTCTTGGCAGAAACCATGCAGGCGAGAAGACAATGGGATGGTATATATAAAACCCTGAAAGAGAAAAATTCCCAATCAAGAATTATGTACCCAGCAAAATTGTCCCTCAAATATGATGGTGAAATTAGGACATTTCTGGATAAGCAGAAATTAAGGGAATTTGTTAAAACCAGACCAACCTTACAAGAGATGCTA
>NW_006921645.1:12135833-12136483 GCF_000298275.1 Orycteropus afer afer | reverse complement strand
AGCCTCCTCAGAAGGAAGATTGGGCAATCTACTTCCGTAGTGATACCGCCTCGGAAACCCAAGGAGGGGTCGCTATGAGTCAGGTCTGACTCGACGGCACATAACAACAACAACAAAACTAGCAATGAAGGAAGTGATAACACGATTCATAAACAAAACAAGCTCAGCATAGAAAATTATATGGAACAAAGAAATTGACACCACGACAAAGCACATAACAAAAATGACAGCAGCAAATTCATATTTGCTAATAATTACATATCTGGCAGGACTTATCTCCAAGATTTATAGAAAATTCTGACGCCTCAACAGCAAAGGAATTAACAATCCAATTGAAAAATGGGCAGAAGACATGAATAGACAATTCACCAAGGAGGATATTCAGGTGGCCAGCTAATACATGACGAGACGCTCACAATCATTGGCCATCAGAGGGATGCAAATCAAAACAACAGTGAGATACTGTCTCACCCCATCACTGATGGCAAGGTTCAACGAGACAGAAAATAACAAATGCTAGTGGGGAGATTGGGACTCTCATACACTGCTGGTGGAACTGTGAAATGATACAACCACTGTGGAAAGCAATATGGCAATTCCTTAGAAAGCTGGAATTGGAGATACCATTTGACCCAGCAATCCCATTACTA
>NW_006921645.1:12131954-12134247 GCF_000298275.1 Orycteropus afer afer | reverse complement strand
TTTTGGTCATTGGTGTTCAATGTATCAAATCTACTCTTTAGATGGTCTCTAAATTCAGGAGGGATATATTCAAGATCATATTTTGGCTCTCATGGACTTGTTTTAATTGTCTTTAACTTCAAGTTGAACTTGCATAAGAGCAGTTGATGATCTTTTCCACAGTCAGCTTCTGGCCTTGTTTTGGCTGTAGGTATTGAGCTTCTCCATTGCCTCTTGCCACAGATATAGTCAATCTGATTCCTCCTTAGTTGTCTGGTGAAGTCCATGTGTATAGCTGCTGTTTGTGTTGTTGAATAAAGGTATTTGCAATGAATAAGTCATTGGTCTTGCAAAATTCTATCATGTGATCTCCAGCATTATTTCTATCTCCAAGCCCAAATTTTCCAACTATTGGTGATTCTTCTTTGTTTCCAACTTTGACATTTCAGTCACCAGTGATAATCAGCACATCTTGGTTGCATGTTTGGTCAATTTCAGACTGCACAAGTTGATAAAAATCTTCAATTTCCTTATCTTTGGCTTTGGTGGTTGGTATGTAAATTTGAATAATAGTTGTATTAACTGGCTTTCCTTGTAGGCATATGGATATTATTCTATCACTGACAGCACTGTACTTCAGGATAGATCTGGAAACATTCTTTGTGACAATGAATGCCACACCATTCTTCAGTTTGTCATTTCCAGCATAGTAGATCATATGCTTATCTGATTCAAAATGGCCAAAACTGGTCCATTTCATTTCTCCTAGGATATCAATCTTTATGCATTGCATTTCATTTTTTAATTTTTAATTTTATTTTAAGAGTTTGTTTTACATTCAACATTATGTGTACATTTAGTTTCACACCCCATTTACCATGCCCAACCCTAGCCCAGTCTCCTCCCCTCCCTGCCCAGTAACCCTCCCCCTGTGCTCCTCATATTTATGTACTCCTGTTTGTCCCACATTTCCTCCATGTGAATGTTGCCCCTCTGGTGCCCCATGGTCGATTGCTCCAAGGGACACATTTCCATAGAGTATGTGGGTGAGCACTGGGGTTGAATGGTCTGCATGTACATCTCATTTACTATTGGGCTGAGAGCCACCCCTTGGGAGTGAGCTTTATTCCAGGCCCAGAATGTATCCCAGGAGCATAGTATTGGGGGGGTCTCACCAGACTCCACTGCCCAGTAATTTTGGTCACATGGGCTTCCCTCTATTTGTTCCTGCTGACCCTGTCTGCTGCTGCTTCCTGCCACCTGGAGGCTGTCTAGACCCTGGGATCCTGGGCCACTAGAGCTCCTTATGTCGCTGGCTTATTCTTTTGTCACAATTAGAACCTATGAAACTATAAAATGGCTATCCCCCTGCCTTCTCCCCCACCTCAAAACTTCACATTGTACTTTTGTGTTAGAATCACTACTAGCACTACACAAGGAAAAGGTGATTTATATTCTCTAAACTGTAAAGAGTGGTTGTTTCTGGGGAGTGGGCATAGGGATAATTTCATTTTTGCCCTGTGCATGTCTATATTGTTTGATTTTTCACAATGAATGTCAACTGCTTTAATAATCTAAAAAGCTATATGAAACCCAAAAAGGTAAAAATAGTTTTGTTTTGTTTTTTTTAAAAGAAAAATCAAAATTCCTCACTCCTAAAAAGAGAACCTATAGATTGGGGGAAAAAATATTTGGCTATGACATATCTGACAAATGACTTATGTCCAAAATTTATAGAAAACTTCAACACCTCAACACCAAAAAGACAAACAACCCAATTCAAAAGTGAAGGACATGAACAGACATTTCACTAAAGAAGAAATACAGGTAGCCAACAAACACGTGAGGAAATGCTTCTGATCATTAGCCATTAGAGAGATGCAAATCAAAACAACAATGAGATATCATCTCACACCAGCAATAATAGCTAATTCAACACGACATAAAATAACAAATGCTGGTGAGGCTGCAGAGAGATTGAAACTCTCATACACTGCTGGTGGGACTGCAAAATGGTACAACCATTGTGGAAAATGGTATAGTGTTTCCTTGAAAAACTGAAAAACTGAAATTGATCCAATAATTCCATTACTAGGAATATATATATCCTAAAGAGGTAAGATACAGAACATGAACAGACATATACACACCATGTTTGTTGTTGTTGTTGTTAAGTGCTGTCAAGTTGTTTCCAACTCATAGTGACCCCATGCATAGCAGAACGAAACACTGCCCGATCCCACGCCAGCCCCACAATCCCTGCTATACTTGAGCCCATCATCACAGCCACCATGTCAATCCATCTCGTTGAAGG
>NW_006921645.1:12126787-12130749 GCF_000298275.1 Orycteropus afer afer | reverse complement strand
T
Source organism: Orycteropus afer afer (assembly GCF_000298275.1). Classification (NCBI taxonomy): domain Eukaryota; kingdom Metazoa; phylum Chordata; class Mammalia; order Tubulidentata; family Orycteropodidae; genus Orycteropus; species Orycteropus afer. Next base: position 12,130,748 of record NW_006921645.1, on the reverse strand, counting down.
AGCAAAGATATGCAAACAACCTAAATGCCCATCAGCAGATGATTGGATAATCAAACTATGGTATATTCACACAATGCAATACTATGCAACATTAAAGAATAATGAAGAATACATGATTCATCTGCTAAAAAACTAACAAATCTGTCCTGGAAGAGGTGTAGCCAGAATGCTCCTTGGAAGTGAGAATGGCCAGACTTTGTCTTACCTACTTTGGTCATGTTGTAAGAAGGGGCCATTCCCTGGAGAAGGATATCATGCTTGGTAAAGTGGAGGGTCAAAACAAAAAAGGGGAAGGCCCTCAACAAGGTGGATTGACACAGTGGCTGCAATGATGGGCTCAGGTATAGCAAGGATCATGAGCTTGGCACAGTACTGGGCAGTGTTTTGTTCTGTTGTACTTAGGGTGGCTGTGGGTCAGAGATGACTCAACGGCACCTAACAACAACAACAAAATAACAACATTAATCATCTCACAACATAGATGAATTTAGAGGACATTATGCTGAGTGAAATAAGTCAATCACAAAGGACAAATATTGTATGAGCCCACTACTGTAAACAAAAATCCTCACAACTGGACCTATAAGCAGCATCACAATAAATGGAGAAAAAACTTAAGTTGTCAAAGACTTCATATTACTTGGTCTACAATCAACACCAATGGAAGCAGCAGTCAAGATATCAGACAACGTATAGCCCTAGACATATTGGCTGCAAAAGACCTCTTTCAAGTGCTAAAGAGCAAAGATGTCTCCTTGAGGACCAAGGTGCACCTGACACAAGCCATGGTATTTTCAGTAGCTTTGTGTGCATGTGATAGCTGGACAATGAATAAGGAAGAAAGAAGAAGAGTCAATGCTTTTGAGTTGTGGTGCTGGTGAAGAATGCTGAAAGTATCATGGACTTCTTCTAAAACAACTAACAAATTTGTCCTGGAAAAAGTGCAGCCAGAATGCTCCTTGGAAGAGAGATTGGCCTTCATCTCACCTACTTTGGTCATGTTGTAAGAAGGAATCATTCCTGGAGAAGGATATCATGCTTGGTAAGGTGGAGGGTCAATGAAAGAGGAGAAGGCCCTCAACAAGATGGATTGACACAGTGGCTACAACAATGGGCTCAGATACAACAAGGATCGTGGAGCTGGCACAGGACCAGATAGTGCTTCGTTCTGCTGTGCATGGCGTCACTATGAGTTGGAAATGACTCGACAGCACCTAATGACAATAACAACACTATTATAAAAAGTCAAGGAAAGGTTTATTCAGGGAAGGAAACTCACTTTGTTGGTTACTGGGGATGGGGGTGAAGGGGAAGGAAAGTCTTAGAATATTTGGGGGTCACATGTTGATTTGTTTTTGGTAAGGAAAGAGTCTGTGACTAGCATAGTGACACTGGGGAAAGGATAGACACTGAAATGTCCACCAAAGAAATAGACAACAGAGGCAAATACTATTACATGCACAATACTGCAGTATCACTAGACCAAATACCAAGCTACAGATTAATGCTTAGATAGGTGAGAAGATCAGGTGGGGGCAAGTGAACAGAAATACACCCTAGACTAAGGATAGATTTGGCTGAAGACTATTTTACATATGCCCTTGTGCTACAAAATTAGCCACATACATTACCGAAGCAACAGAACACAGGGTTGGAGTAATTTCTCAGAGACAACCAAACATCGTGTGAGAGAGAATCACTGGGCCTGTGGACTCAGGGGACATCATGCTCAATTGGCACACATGGTTTATAATTTTGTTCTACAGCTTACTTTGGTGAGTAGCGACTGGGGTCTTAAAAGCTTTCGAGCAGCCATCTAAGATGCAGCTATTGGTCTCCTCTCGTCTGGAGCAAAGAAGAGTGAAGAAAATCAAAGTGATCTGGAAGCAATTAGTCCAAAGATAAGATTGACCACAAGGACTTCAGCCTCCATGACCCTGAGACCAGAAGAACTAGAGGGTTCCCAGCTACCAATGCCAACCACTCAGAAAGGGATCAAAACTGGAGATCTAGGATAGAGTGAGAGGAAAAATGTGGAACAAAATTCAAAAACACAAAAAGGACCATAATTACTGGTCAGATAGAGACTGGTGGAACCCTCAAGACTATGGCCCCAGGTTACCCTTCAGGCCTAGAAATGGACTCCCTTCCATGGATTGGCTCTCAGCCCAAAAGTAGAAAAGCCTGCATACAGAACATCTACCCAGGTCAATGCACCCACCTACTCTAGGGAGATGTACACTTTGGATCAATCAGCCATGAGACATCAGAGGGGTAGCACTCACATAGAGGGAAAGCTGGACAGACAGGAATGCATGGATAAGAAGGGCACAGGGAGGGGGTAGTCACAGGGAGGGGAGGGGAGGAGATATTTTTATGGTTGGGATGGTAATCAGGGCCAAGAAATCAGATGTGCATGAACTGTTGAATGTAAAACAAGTTTGCTTTGTAAATTTGCACCCAAAGCAAAATTTAAAAAAAAAAAAAACAACCTTACTCCAAAGCTATTTGTGGGGATTTCTACTATTGTTCAGTTGTGTGGGCCTGGAGGCACTGGGGTGTAGTTAATGTAGTACATTAGTGGAAACTTCAAACTTCAGAGGAAAAAAGCTTTTAGTCACTTAGAAGGTTGTTTTTTGTTTTTTTGTTTTTTTTTGAAAGGCTAGCATCACAATCAGTGCTCTCAGACTGGAATTTCAAATTCACTTAAGGTAGTTATATATCCATGGACTCACTCTCTCACGTAACACAGAAGCAGTGAATTGAAGTTAGAAGACCTGGGATACTCAAATGTTGAGACACCAACTAGATTTTTATGCCAGTGAAATGGGTTCGTTCCGTCATGGACCCCAATCGTCTGGGGAATTTCAAGCCTAGAATAATCTCTCCTGATAGTCTTTTGGCCACTTCCATGGCTTTCTCAATCCTGCAGAGGAAGGCCTTTTGAATCCATGCATATCATCACCTTCTGACCCTGGGGCATTCTCCACTTCTGGATCGTGGTGATTAGCTCAGCCATCTGTGCTGATGTTCTATAAGGGAGCGTCGGTGCTACCAAGTCCTTGGTAAGGCTGCTGATTGCATAGCCCACCTTCTGTTGTCCATTCTCCATGAAGCTACTCCCATCTATGAAACCAGTGAGATCAGATTTGCACTGTGGCTGGTCAGAGAGAGCTGGCCTCTTGGCTGACACCCAGTAGAGGGTCCTGACACAATCATGATGAATGGGGTTTGCTCAGGGCAAAGTGGGCAACAGGGTAGCCAGGTTTATGCTAGTTGCTGGCTAGATCTGAACACTTGGCTTGTCTCGTAAGGGGGCCTGATATTGAGAAATTCTTGCCCAGGACAGTCAGTGGGTAGCTCCTGGGTCTAGGACTCAGGACTGAATGAGTAGTGTAAACCCAGGTGGTGCATCCTAAAGTTAGCTCCTCAGCAGCTCTCAGCATCTTCACTGTTACTGCTATCATTTCCAAGCTGGCAGGCCAGCCCTGTGTCACTGGATCTGAAGTTTTAGAAAAGTATGTCACCGATCTTCTCTAAAATCCCAGGAACTGGGTATGAACTCTGGTCACTATACCTCAGTCCTCATGCATAAAGCAATCAAAAGACTTATGTAAATCTGGCAATCCTAAGGCTGGGCCTGCAGTAAGGCCTGCTTTCATTTATCAAAGATCTGTTGCTCTAATTTTTCCCACAGAAAGGGGTCAGTCTCTTTCTCCTTCCAGGTGGGAGTACAAAGGTTTAGTTACAAGTCCAAATCTAGGTATTCAAATTAGATAAAGCCCTGCCATACCTAGCAATCCTTTAAGCTGTTTGTGTGTCTCTGGTTGGGCTAGCTGGCAAATGGCTTGCTTTTGCTCCAGTTGCAATTTCCTTTGTTGATGGCAAACCTCAAATATGTCATTTACTTTTTTATTATTATTATTTTTTATTTTTTCCTTTTTTTTTTTTAAATTGTGAT
>NW_006921645.1:12121404-12125089 GCF_000298275.1 Orycteropus afer afer | reverse complement strand
GTTGTTTTGATTTGCATCTCTCTAATAGCTAATGATCGTGAGCATTTCTTCATATGTTTGTTGGCCGCTTGAATATCGTCCTTGGTGAAGTATCTATTCGTGTCTTCTGCCCATTTTTTAATTGGATTGTTTGTCTTTTTGTTATTGAGGTGCTGGACTGTGTCACTTACTTTTGTACTGTCTGGGCTGTAGTCTCAAAGACCTGACAGCACTTCCCTAAATGTTCAGTGCCCACTGTCGTGCTTCCTTCAGTTTTCTGAATTGTCTTCCTACTATCAGGAGCACTCTGTCTGATAAACATAGTGTTATATGGGCTTTCAGGATCCAAATCTGTGTACTGTTGGAAGGCTTTGAAAATTCTCTGTAAGAAGGTAGAGGGATCCTCAGCCTTCTTTTGCCTGATCTTATATACCTTATTAAGCCTCTTAAGTTTGGGAGCTCCATCTCTAATTCCTATTAAAATAGTCTCTGTAATTAAAAGTTTCACATCATCTTCTCTGTCATTTGGGTTCTAGCAGGGGTCCTGTAGTGGTATGTCATCGTCCAAAGTACCTTCCAGCTGCTGTGATTGGCCATCTCTGTGCCTCTGTGCTTCCTCTTGGGCACGGCTCATCACCAATCACTGTTCCTCTGGAGTTAACAAAGTAATCAGAAGTGACTGATAATCAGCCCAGATTGGGTCAAAGGAGTTAAAATAAAAGTCAGCAATCCATACATTTTGCCAGGATTCTTCAATTGTGTAAGTCAGCTGTGCTAAAAGGCACATGCACCCTAACCATCTCTCCCTTGAGAGGACCTGGTGAAGTATTGGCCCCTAGTCTGGCCCAGTCTCCAGCCCTTTCTGGATCAAATCAGGTCCCTGATAGGGCGTCCCCTGACAGATGTGGGAAAGGGAAATTAGGGAGCCTCTTGCAGGTTAACTTCTCCCCTGTGGCTCCCACTTAAAGTCTGGTTCTGGCAGATACGGAAGAGGTGGTTTAGGAACTTAAGGAGTCATAAGGATCTTCTCCACCAGCTAATACCAGGGAAGGAGCTAAAGGCTGCTCACCCTTAGTAATAGTCCGAACATAAATCTTACAAGCTTGTTGAGTTTATCATTGTACAAAGACATAAAGGTCTCTATAAACGTTTTCTTGATTTATTTGCTAATGCAGGAACAAAACAAATACACTTGCAAAATAATATTACAATTTACTGACCTATAAGGCAGCCAGAATTTGTGGTCTTCTAATTTTTATTGTGGTCACACAACTGTGCTTAAAAGGACCAGACTTTTCCTTTTTCAGGGGATCATAACCAAATTTGTTTCAATGTTTTAAAATACATCCTAGAGAAGTGCACTCTGGTGTACCATCTCAAAACTGGTTACAAAAGAAAGAGAATCAGAAAATCAGAACAGAAAAGCCATAAACAGGTTATTTTGCTTAATGATCTTAAAACTTACAGCAGTGAATATTGCTTTCACATCCTCTGCTCGGATACTGGGTGCTGCCACCTCAGTGCAGGCTGAACAACTTCAAGGCTGGTTAATAATAATGTAACTACAAACTCAGACCTGTGAACAAAACAAATGTAAACTTATCTGAAGCAAGATTCCTTTGTTGCCTCTCAAGGAGACATCTTTGAATCCAGGCCAAGTCCTCCAGGTCACAGGTCAAAGGGTCCTTGGAGAAATCTCCAGGAAAGGGTGGTGGCAAATATTCTTCCCTGCCCCAGCAGGCATGGACTGGCCACCAAATGGTGCCACTGGCTGACTAGCCGGGAAAATGCAGCCATGAAACGGAATCCAGGTTCTGTCTGGCGCAGCTGACAGAACCATAGACACAGGCTGAGGCAAGGAAAGCTCTATTTGGAAGACTAACATTAAGGAACGCCCAGGACTGCTATCACCAAGGGAGTTCAGCGGGGCTTCAGGTTACTTTTACTTTTAAACTTCCTGTAGAAAAGATAAAGGAGGAAAAGAAAAGGGGCATGGGGGGTGTCCAAGTATAAACCTCCAAAGAGAAGGTGGGTAAGGTGCAAACAGGTTTAAAAAAAAAAAAAAAAAAAAAGTCTGGTTTAAACATTCCTGTATTCACACAAGAGAGCCCCTCTGACAAATGAAATAAAGTTCTTTAAGTGTAAGGCTTGGCAAGATCAGCAAATAACAATATGAGCTTGCTACACTTGCTTTTGAGGAGTCAATGGCAGGGATCCAGGTGAGGGGAGGGAACCCAGGCCATGCCCCATAAGTAGCAAAGTGGGAAATCAGGGGAAAGGAAAGGAAAAGGCCAGGGGAGCCGGGACAGAGCAAGGAGGCAGCAGCAGGGATTCAGGTATGGGAAGGTTGGAGAGGTTTTGAACAGTTAAGGGAGACAAACTTATCTGTCAGTTTTCCCTACTGTGGTGACCTGTTGCTGTGAGTCTTCAGGCTGTGCCACCAGGGTTTCAAACCCAGCGGGGTGCACATCGTGCACAGGTTTCAGTGCCGCTTGCAGATGGAGACAGACTAGAAAGAAGGAAGAGGCCACCCACTTCTCAAAGAACTGGCCAGGGAAAACCTTATGAATAGCAGAGAAACACTGTCTGATACATTACTGCACAACTTTATAAATAGTCTGGAAACATCATCCAATACAGAGGAGGAGGATGAGTCACTTAGGTTAGAAGGCTCTCAAAATAGGACTGGGAAAGAGCTACATCATCAGAGTAAAACCAGCCTTACTGATATGGATAAGGTAAAGCTTTTGAGGCCTCTATTTGCTGACGTGGCACAACTCAAATTGAGGAGAAACAGCTGCAGACATCATTGGAACATGGAATGTACGAAGTATGAATGTAGGAAAATTGGAGGTTGTCAAAAATGAAATGGAACATATAAAGATTGATGTCCTGGGCATTGATGAGCTGAAATGGACTGGTTTTGGCCATTCTGAATCAAACAACCACACTATGCCAGGAATGACAATTTGAAGAGGAATGATGTGGCATTCATCATCACAAAGGATGTTTCAAGATCTGTCCTGAAGTACAATGCTGTCAGTGATAGGATAATATCTATATGCCTACAAGGAAGACTAGTTAATACAACTATTATTCAAATTTATGCACCAACCACCAAAGCCAAGGATGATGAAATTGAAGATTTTTTTTAAATCAACTTCTGCAGTCTGAAATTGACTGAACATGCAATCAGGATGTGTTAATTATCATTGGTGACTAGAATGCAAAAGTTGGAAACAAAGAAGAATCACCGGTAATTAGAAAATTTGGCCTTGGTGACAGAAATAATGCTGGAAATCGCATGGTAGAATTTTGCAAGACCAACAACTTATTCATTGTAAATACCTTTTTTCAACAACAAAAATGGTGGCTGTACACATGGACTTTACCAGATGGAACACACAGGAATCAGATTGACTACATCTGTGGCAAGAGGCAATGGAGAAGCTCAATATCTTCAGGCAAAACCAGGCCAGGAGCTGATTGTGGAACAGACCATCAAGTGCTCTTATGCAAGTTCAACTTGAAGTTAAAGACAATTAAAACAAGTCCATGAGAGCCAAAATATGATCTTGACTATATCCCTCCTAAATTTAGAGACCATCTAAAGAGTAGATTTGATACATTGAACACCAATGACCGAAAACCAGAAGAATTGTGGGATGATATCAAGAACATCATTCCAAAAAAAAAAAAAAAAAAA
>NW_006921645.1:12120703-12121230 GCF_000298275.1 Orycteropus afer afer | reverse complement strand
AGAACATCATCCATGAAGAAAGCAAGAGGTCACTAAAAAGACAAGAAAAAAGAAAAGGCCAAAATGGATGACAGAAGAGACTCTGAAACTTGCCGTTGAGTGGAGAGCAGCTAAAGCAAATGGAAGAAATGACAAGATAAAAGAGCTGAACAGAAGATTCCAAAGAGCAGCTGGAGAAGACAAAGCCAATTACTGTTATGAAATGTGCAAAGACCTGGAGTTAGAAAACCAAAAGGGAAGAACAACTTGACATTTCTCAAGCTGAAAGAATTGAGGAAAAAATTTAAGCTTCAAGTTGCAGTATTGAAAGATTCTATGGGCAAAATATTGAATGATGCAGGAAACATCAAAAGTAGATGGAGGAGTTCCAGCAAGATGGCGGACTAGGCAAAAAGACTGCACAGACCCTCTTCAATGAAGAAAAGGGAAACTAATTAACATAGAAACAGAAGATAATCTTGGACCCCTTAGCCTTGAAGGGGAGGATATAGAAGTGGACTAAACCCCAACTAGCAGAAGAATTTGTG
>NW_006921645.1:12099857-12105624 GCF_000298275.1 Orycteropus afer afer | reverse complement strand
ACTTGATGGCGCCTAACAACAACCACGAGGTCCTTTCTAGTTAAAGATCATTATTTCATGAAATTTTACCAAGCCAATAAAAACTAAGCCACACAGACCTCTTGGATATAGTTCTATTGCATACTTACCCATTCCTCCCCGCAAAAAGAAAAGATCAATTTAGTTAAAAGTCAGTGAAATTGGCTTCTCCTGAAGCAGACATTGTTGAACCCTTTCTTTCTCTTTTTAATAATAATAATAATAATAATAATAATAATAAAAGCCTTAAAGTCCTACTACATGAAATTGAGATTCCATCTCATTTTACAAAGGAAAATGATATCACAGGCTTAAAGTTTTAGTAAGAAGTCCATATGACTCAGTCATTCAGACATCCTTTATTCCTCTAAAACGGAAGTTATCTTGGTTCCCAAGCTTGCATTTTCCCAAGGATGGGAAATTTAAAATTTGCCTCTTAAATTGGTTACATCTGGTTTGAAACACAATCAGTTCAAATATAAAATCAGTTACAGTCAAATTGATTCTGACTGCTTGCAACTCCCTGTGTGTCAGAGTAGAATTATGCTATATAGGGTTTTCAATGGCTGATTTTTCATAACTAGATTCTCAGGCCTTTCTTCCAAGGTGCCCCTGGGTAGACTTGAACCTCTAAATTTTCAGTTAGCAGGTGAGCAAGTTAATAATTTGCACTACCCACAGACTCTAATTCAAGTTTAAAATTCAGATAACAAAAGATTCCCTCCTTCCTCACACTTCCCCTCCCTTCCTTTTTCCCTTAGGAGATCTGGAGTTAAGAGGGCATGGGGATACTTTACTTCTCATCCTGACTCAGAGGAGAAGTACCTTTTGTCTCTTTGCCATTGTCCTCAGCCCTAGCTGATCTTTGCTGCCCGCTAGCTGTCCCACCTGGTCAGCCATCTGCTGCTGATGTCCTTGGTCATCCCATGACTTCCAGGCTCAAGGTCCAAACATTTCCTCCTACATGTCCAGGCTGGCCCTAAGCCTCTTCTTTCTGCTCTTTACCTACCTTAGCATTTCCAGTGCCCTGTCAAACTGGAAGATCAGTAACTCAGGATCACTCTGCCCAAAGCCCAGCCTAAGGCCCATCCTGAAGGCTCCTCTCAGCCATCACTCTATGGTTCTGGTGCCACATCAGACACAACTTCAAGGAAGGCTTCCCTTGGAAATTGCAGGCTTCCAGTGTACGTCTTGGAAGCCATCTGTCTGGAGTTTTTCTATTAGGCCCTAGCAGTGACTGATGTGCTAATTAAAAAAAAAAAAAAATTGCTATGGAGTCGATTCTGACTCATGGCAACCCCCATTGGATTTCTGAGGCTATAAAGCTTTATAGAAGTAGAATGCCCCATCTTCCTTCTGCAGAACTTCTGGTGGGTTTGAACTGCCAACCTTCTGGTTAGCAGTCAAATACCTTGCGCACTATACTGTGAGAGCATGAAATTATGTTTCTATATAACCACCACCCTGTATGTAACCATTTTGAGTAGGTAGCCATTTGTGCAAAAAGCCTCAGCACGTACTTCACGCTTTAGTGCTTTAGTTACTGGAAAAACCACAAAGAGTCCTAACTACCTCACACCTAACTACATCATTGATACTCTCAAACACACTCCTTAGCAACAACCAATCAGTAGATAGCACAGACATACCTTACCTAAAATAGTTAGAAACCACAGTTGGTGATGTACCCACTAGACAGAGCCAATCAAGTAGGCACAACTAGCAACTTGGAAAATGTCAACCAATCCTATAATTTTCTGATTAAAACTTCCTTGCTCCTGTTGAGACCCCTATATAGACCCCATTACCCCTGAGTTCGAGGCTCTCAATCCTGAACCGCTGTGTCGGTGACGGTTGGGGGTCCGAGCTCGAGCTTGAATAAACAACCCCTATGCTTTTGCAGTGGAATCGGCTCCTTGGTGGTCTTTTGGGGATTTAAGGACTGGGCACAACAATGCCACCAGAGCTCTTCATGCTAGTAAATTGGGGGAAATGGGGCAGGAGGGCTGACTTGGAGCTTTTGCCCATTTTCCATGGTGTAAAAACTCCCACTATGGATCTTGGCTGAAAGCAAAGAATACCAGAAAATGTTTACTTGTGTTTTATTGACTATACAAAAGCATTCAAGTGTGTGGATCATAACAGATACTGCATAGTTTAAAATCAGGAAGGAAGTGTTTCCTTTCACCATACTTATTCAATCTGTATGCTGAGCAAATAATCTGAGAAGCTGGAATATATGAAGAAGAACATGGCATCAGCATTGGAGGAAGGCTCATTACCAACCTGTGATATGCAGACAACACAACTTTGCTTGCTGAAAGTGAGAATGACTAGAAGCACTTACTGATGAAGATTGAAAACTACAGTCTGCAGTATGGATTACACCATAATGAAAATCCTCACAATTGGACCAATAAGCAGCATCATAGTAAATGGAGAGAAGATTGAAATTGTCAAAGAATTCATATTGCTTGGTTCTGCAATCAACACCAATTGGAAGCAGCAGTCAAGACATCAGAAGACACATTGCACTGGGCAGATCTGCTGCAAAAGACCTCTTTCAAGCTCTGAAGAGCAAAGATGTCTCCTTGAAGATTAAAGTGCACCTAACCCAAGCCATAATATTTTCAGTCACCTCATATGTATGTGAGAGATGGACAATGAATAAGGAAGACAGAAGAAGACTCAATGCTTTTGAGTTGTGGTGCTGGCGAAGAATGCTGAATGTATCATGGACTGCTAAAAGAACTAACAGATCTGTCCTGGAGGAAGTGCACCCAAAATGCTCCTTGGAAGTGAGAATGGCCAGACTTTGTCTCACCTACTTTGATCATGTTGTCAGAAGGGACCATTCCCTGGAGAAGGATGTCATGCTTGGTAGGGTGGAGGGTCGATGAAAGAGGGGGAGGCCTTCAACAAGACGGATTGACACGGTGGCTACGACAATGGGCTCAAGTATAGCAAGGATCATGGAGCTGGTGCAGGATGGGGCAGTGTTTCGTTCTGCTGTGCATAGGGTTGCTATGAGTCAGAAATGACTCGACGGCACCTAACAACAACATGATTCACTGCCACAATGACTTACTGAATACCTACATTCACAAAGTAGAGAAGGTACTTAAGGAACTAAGAAAATGTATAGGGTAATAGTACTCAAAGTAAGGCCTTGGACCAGTAGCTTCAGCATCATCTGGGAGCTTGTTGAAAATGCAAATTATTGAGCCCCAGCACAAGCCTAGTGAATCAGACTCTCTGCAGGCCCAGCAATCTGTATTTGAACAAGCCAACCAGATGATTCTATTGCACAGGTGGGGTAGGACAGTCTCTGCTCTTGAAATATTTATATATATATATATATATATATATATATAGATAAATAGTATATTTATTTTCCCTTACATCCTTCTACAAAACTTCAATTCTGCTTAAGTGATAGAAAAGAACCCAAATTTTATTGTGAGAGGAAGATCATGGGTTCAAGATCTGACATTGTCACTCAAAGCTGAGTGACCTTGGGCAGCTGTCTCACTTCTCTAGGCCCCTGTTTTCTTATCAGTAAACCTCCTAAGGGTCCCTTTGATCCACAAAAGCCTCCTAGCTCTGGCATTCTGCAGGTCTGGGGATTTCTTTCATTACATTCACTTTCTTTCCTTTTCCCAGCCGTTGACTAGTTTGGATCAGTCTATTGCTGGAGCATTTCAGTACATTCCAGGAATGCAGATGTTGTTGTTGTTATATGTCGTCAAGTTGGACCTGACTCATAGCAATCCCTTCTTGGGTTTCCGAGGCAGTATCACTATGAAAGTAGATTGCCCAACCTTCCTTCGGAGGAGTGGCTTGTGGGTTTGAACCACTGGCCTTCTGATTAGCAGTCAAGTGCCTTAGGCACTATGGTACCAGGCATCCTAGACTGCAGATAGAGACCTGATTTAACTCTAGATTTTCATATGATGTATAGCTTCCACAGCCTTAGCAGGACTGATCAGCCTCCACTCTCTGACATAGTCATGTGTCTAATTCATCCTGAGAGTCCTATTGTCCCTATCACTGCTCCTCTGGGGGCAGCTGCAGCTCTGCAGCATTCTTGTCCTGAACTGGACAGGACTGGAGCCATGGCACTGCATAAGGCATACCCTGATGTACCTGTCCTGCCAAGAAGAGGACAAATTTTGGGGGGTAACTCCTCTTTTCCCCTCCTCAAATACCTACTTTTTCAAACCTTCTGCTGCCTATAGGATATAATACAATTCCTTAATAATTATTCCTACCAATTATTGAGCATTTACTCAATTCATATAAAAAATTTTTTTATCTGAATCTCACAGTGAGATTTTTATCTCCATATTCTATCTTCATATTATGTTCTGTACCGTCGAGTCAGACCTAACTCACAGCGACCCCTCCTTGGGTTTCTGAGGCATTATCACTATGGAAGTAGATTTCCCAACCTTCCTTCCAAGGAGTAGCTGATGGGTTTGAACCTCCAGTACTGTTATAACAGAAATATCACAAGTGGGTGGTTTTAACAAACAAAAATTTACTCAGGGCACCAAGGCTAGAGGAAGGCTTTCTCTCTCTGTCAGCTCTGGGGGAGGTCCTTGTCTCCTTTCAACATCTGTGGGCCTGATGTTCCTTAGAGATCTCCACGTGTCCTGGCATGAATCTTCCCCTGGGTCTAGGAAGTTCTTAGCACAGGGACCCTGGGTCCAAAGGACACACTCTCCCCTAGGCTCTTCTTTCCTGGTGGGACTGAGGTCTCTCTTTCTCTGCTGGCTTTTCTTTCCTTTCATTTCTTATAAAAGGTATGTAGGCCACACCCCAGGAAAGTTTCCCTTACATATGGCTGTGACCTGAGTAAGCGTCTTACATCCCACCCTAATCCTTCCTCTTTAACCTGACAAACATAATCTAATCCACATTAACATAACCTAATCCTGCTTCATTAACACATACAGGTCAGGGTTCACAACACATCACAAATGGAGAATAATTACATCAGATCACATCATGAGGGATGATCACATCGTTGCATAACTGCCAAACCTCTGAGAATCATGGCCTAGCCAAGCAACACATATTTTGGGGCACACAATTCAATCAATGACACTGAACTTTCTCTTTTTTTATGTAATTTTTTTTTCAATTTTTAATGTGAATTAGATGAAAGTTTACAGAGCTAATTCACTTTGCATACAGCAGTTCATACACATTTTGTATCATGGCATTGATTGCAATCCCCATAATGTAACAGCTCTCTTCCTATTTCCTTCCTGTGGTTACCTTTTCCCTTTGTTCTTTCCTATGCATTCCTGCCCTCTGAGCTATCTCCCTGTGCAAATACTGCCAATTCTGATCTTCCATAGTTGATCATTCTAAGGAATGCCCCTACCTGGTATAAATGTTCACCTTATATGCCTGTCTATTGCTTGGCTGGAAGCCATGGGAATGAAGCGCAAGTCTAGGCCTGAAGGGCAACTAGGGGCCATAGCCTTGGGGGTTTCACCAGGCTCTATCAGATCAGTAAGCCTGGTCTTTTTTTCTTTTTTATGATTTTTCTCCCACTCTATCCAGGATTTTCTTCCTTCTTCCTAGTCTGTCTCAGTCTATAAACTGGCTGTTACCTATGCACCAGGTGCATCTCACTGGGTTTTAACACCAGAGGCTCAGCCTCAAAACTCACGTCTACATGTCACCACAGTAGGACAAACCGACAGACAAGTTTGTCCTGCTGTTGGAGACCTCTCGT
>NW_006921645.1:12095130-12098242 GCF_000298275.1 Orycteropus afer afer | reverse complement strand
GCTGGTGCGGGATCGGGCAGTGTTTCGTTCTGCTGTGCATGGGGTCGCTATGAGTCGGAAACGACTCGACGGCACTTAACAACAACAACAATCCAGGATTTTCTATACTGATCCCTTTAGGAGTGGTTGGTAGTGGAAGCCAGGCACTTCCTAGTTCTTCTGGACTCAGGGACATGTAGGCTGAAGTTCTCATGGTCCACTAGTCCCTTGGACTAATTGTTTCCATGCATCTTTGATTTTGTTCATTCTTCTTTGCTCTGGACAAGGAGAGACCAATTGTTGCATTTAGATCCAATTGCCAACTTTTTTTTTTTTTTAATTTTTATTGTGATTTGGATGACAGTTTACAGAGCAAATTAATTTTCTATACAGCAGTTTGTACATAGTTTATTTCATGACATTGATTGTAATTTTCCCACAATGTAACAGCTCTCTTCCCACTTCCTCCCTATGTTCTTCTTCCCTATGCATTCCTGCCCCCTGAGCTATCTCCCTGTGCAAATACTACCCCTCTGTTCTCCCATGATTGTTCTAAGAAGTAGATCTACTGAATGTAAATATTCACCCTATATACTTGTCTAATGTTTGAGTATGGAAGCTATGGAAGTGAGTTCAATTCCAAACCTGAAAGGTAACTAGGGGCCATAGTCTCAGGGGTCTCACCAAGCTCTGTCAGAGCAGTAAACCTGGACTTTTTAAAATTATTTTGAGTTATGTTCTCTCACTCTATGCAGGATCTGAGTGATTGACAGTGACAGGCAGGCACCATCTAGTTCTTCGAGTCTCTTGGTCATATAGGCCGAGGTTCACATGGTTTCTTAGACTAGTTGTTTCCATTTGTCTTCTGTTTTCTTCATGCTTCCTTGCTCTGGATGAGACCCATTGTTGCATCTAGATGCCTGCTTGCAAGCTTTTAAGACCCCAGTCACTGCTCACCAAACTAGGATGGAACAATGTTATTGTGTAGTATGTTATGCCAATTGAGCTTTATGTCCCCCGTGACCATGGTCCTGAGCCCACAGGCCCAACAACTCACTCTTTTAGGGTAGTTGGCTATGGCTAAAAAGTTATCATAACTTTGCCCCATGTTAGTTCTAATTATATGGACATTCTTATAGCACACACATGACACTGAACTTCTATATCCAGCTTAAATTCCACCTCTTCTGAAATTTTTCTGGACTCTGTCTGCTTCCTAGACACATTGAATAGATTTTCTCCTCAGCACGGCAGGGGTTACCAATATATTACCTCTTGGCAGACAGGCACTTTATCATTTTCTTCTTTGTATTCCCAGTGCCTAATAAAGGCACAGTAAGTATTTGATAAGTGAAAGACTTTGATAAGTGAATAGCCTGTGTAGCTGAGCAGTGAAATAGATTGTAGATCCCTCAACCACATAATTCGCAACTGATTATGAAAAACATTACAGAATATATTTGAATATAGATTTTTAAAGGGCCGTTGAGTAAGGAAGGAAATTGTGGATACCCTTGTTGTTGTTGTTGTTGTTGTTATGTGCTGTCGAGTCGGACCCAACTCATAGTGACTCCTCCTTGGGTTTCTGAGGAAGTATCACTATGGAAGTAGATTGCCCAACCTTCCTTTCGAGGAATGGCTGGTGGGTTTGAACCGCCAGCCTTCTGGTTAGCAGTCAAGTGCCTTAGGCACTACACTACCAGCACCCAAATATGTTGTTCATCAACCAATCAAAGCTCTTGGTGTAATTTTCTCTAAAAAATCTATCTAAGTAGTCCCAAAGTTTATAGAATCTCCTAGAAAAAATGACAAGAGAGTTGACTTTGCTGGGAACAGGCCTGGTCTTTGAGGGGCATAAGAATCAACACTGTTGATAGCCTACCAAGGCTTCAAACCAATCCAAACTGGTTCAGTCCTGGCCAATGCAGTGAGATCAGAACAGATCCAGATTTGTAAAACGTAAGCCCTAGAACAGGAGATTCAGAAGAGGCATAGTGAGCCCTTTCAGGTGCCTGATGCAGGAGATTGGATTATTGCCAGGCTGTTAAGAGCTACACATATTCAAAGTGGTGTGGTTGGGCATCATCTTTGAGCTGGACACCATTGTTTCTGCTTCTGCTGATCAAGAGATTTGACTGTTATGCAACATGCACACAGCCCTTGTTTTCTAAGAGGGAGATTAAGTTTCTAGCAAGATATCAACCAGTAATATTTTCCTTTTCTGGTTATTGTTACAGTACACCCACATTTTACAAATTTGGGTCTGTTCTGGTGTCACTTCATTGGTCATGACTGAACCAAGAAGAATGGATTTGGAGCCCTGTAGCCTACTCAATAAGAAGCTCTGGTGGCACAGTGGATAAGGCATTTGGCTGCTAACCAGAAAGTTGGCAGTTCAAATCGACTAGCTGCTCTGCAGAAAGAAGATGAGGCAATCTACTTCCATAAAGATTTACAGGCTTCGAAACCCAAAAGGAGTCACTATGAATCAGAATCAACTCATTGGCAATGGGTTTGGTTTTTCGGTTAGCCTACCCAATAACCATTCCTCCCTTCTCTCTTGCTGCTCGAGTTTTAATGTTGTTTGTATGTCTATCCCTCCGTTACATGGCTCAGTGGCAAATCTTGAGTGATCTAAGCCAACCATGATGGTACCAGTTCTCTTGCCATTGGTTTGAATATGGGTGTGTGACCCTGCTCTAGTCAAAAAAACACAATAAACATTCTTCTGTGGGGCTTCTGGGAAATTTTTTTATGCTTCTGAAAAGAAAGGCATGGGAAGAAATTGTTCCTCTTCTGTTGCTGTACCCTGTAATATGTAATATGTGCATATGATATTGCAATTGTAACAGCCATCTTGCAATCATGAGGAGAATTAGCCTGTAATGACAAAGTTGTCACCTTGAGGGTAGAAGGGCAGAAGATGGAAAACACATTGTTGAGCCACTGGAATAATTAACTTTAGTTTGTCTTGTCCAAAGACTGCTTGTCTTAAGAGGTAATATATTTTCTCTACAGGGAGCTCTTGTGGCATAGTGCCTAAGACATTTGACTGCTAACCAGAAGGCTGGTGGTTCAAACTCCCCAGCCACTCCTGAGAAGGAAGGTTGGGCAATCTACTTCCGTAGTGATA
>NW_006921645.1:12085404-12091709 GCF_000298275.1 Orycteropus afer afer | reverse complement strand
GAGTGATGGCCTTGGCAGTTGACTTGTCATGATGCAAGAAGGAGTTATACATAGTCATAAACTGCAAAGGAGCTCATGGAATACTAATCTGGCCTTATTGTTACTTAATGTTGTTGCTGTTGGATTTTTCAGTTAGCACTTTTGACATTTGAGGGAATATATTGCTGGCTTAATTTGTGCCCTTGAAAGCTTTATTACATAGAGAACAATATGATTGTTATATTAGTGTTTTGCTTTAAAATGGATATCTGCATTTCTCAGAACCTGTCCTCCTTTTCTGTTTGGGTCTCTGGTGGTGTATCATCTCAGACTGTAAGGCCTGCAGGGGCAGAACAGGTGTCACTTTTAATTGTCCTTGCCTTCATCATGTTATGTGTGGGAGTTTGATGACAAAGTTGTGACTGTGTGTGTTCCCTGGGAGTGATCTAGCATGCTGAAGGGCAGCTTCACAATGTGCACACTTAACAGGTTCCCGTTCTTAAACATAATGGGACTACAAACTTTTCTATAATAATTGTTAATGTAATTGTTGTTAATGAGACTCTTACTGAATAAAACACAAATGAAATAATAAAAAAAAAAAAGCAGAAATCATCCTAATGATTGTAATATAATTCACTTGCCTAAAACATCCCTAGGAGCTCTGGTAGCATAGGGCCTAAAGCATTTGACTGCTAACCCAGAAGGCTGGTGGTTCAAACCCACCAGCCACTCCTCAGAAGGAAGGTGGGGCAATCTACTTCCATAGTGATACAACCTCAGAAACCCAAGGAGGGGTCGCTATGAGTCGGGTCTAACTTGAGGGCACACAACAACGACAACAACAAAACATCCTTGGCCCAGCCCAGAGCAGATGTGCTAAAAGGGCATACAGGTGACATCCTCTGACCTCTTCCAACCTCACACTGGGAAACAGAGTCACCATCAATAGCCCAAGGGTTATTCCTATGAGGCTAGTCATACCGCCACCCTCCAACCTTTTTACTGACTCTGACACCAACCTTCCCTCCCACGGCACTCACTATTTCTCTGCTGGATTTGATAATTCGTTGCAATGGCCACACAGAACTCACAGACAATACTCACCATTATGGAGTTTGTTAGAGAAGTAACAAGCTACAATTCAGGGTCAGGAATGCACTAAGGATACAGTTCTTCAATCAGGACAGTCTCCCCTCTGCTATACTCTCAGGCATGCCTTTCTGGCCCTTGGCCTCTTGGCCTGGCCTCTTCCCTACTCTGACAAATGTTACAAAACTCTTTTAGCTCTGCCAAGGTACACCTATGTGCACCCCACTCGGCCAGCACGCCTCCTGCCCAGGGGCACTCAGCTTACTCGCTCCCTGGGCCAGCAAAGTCACTGCTCTGTCTTGTGCCTCTTGGTTCCACAGCTGCTATCTCCTAGCCAGGGCGTCTCAGCCAGGGCATCTCTGCCAAGGAGGTCCAGCACGGGGATCTCAGGTCCAAGGATGTGCTCCAGTTACTTCCGGCTCTTCTCTCTTGATGGCAGTGAGATCCTCCCTTCTACCTCTGTTGTTGTTGTTATGTGCCGTCGAGTCAGACCTGACTCATAGTGACCCCTCCTTGGGTTTCTGACGCAGTATCACTGTGAATGTAGATTGCCCCATCTTCCTTCCAAGGAGTGGTGGGTTTGAACCACCAGCCTTCTGGTTAGCAGTCAAGTGCCTTAGGCACTATGCTACCAGAGCTCCCCTTCTACCTCTGTTGTTGTTGTTGTTATGTGCCGTCGAGTCGGCCCCAACTCATAGCGACCCCTCCTTGGGTTTCCGAGGCAGTATCACTACGGAAGTAGGATTGCCCAACCTTCCTTCCGAGGAGTGGCTGGTGCGTTTGAACCGCCAGCCTTCTGGTTATCAGTCAAGCTCATTTAAAGCCTAGCTGGATGATGAAACTAACCAATCTGATCATTAGAGCTCCATACACTTAGTTGCATGGTACACCCAGTAATCTGGTAGGAGTTACAAAGACTATGGCTAGAAAACCCATACCAAGTAATTCGCTGCACCACAAGATGCCTGTAAACTATATCATCTGCAGTTTATTAAAGAAAATGTGTGTGTGTGTTAAATTCCAAGTTTTACCCTTGTAATGGATAAATTACCAAGCTATCAACACCTTAAAATGCATTCATTCATTTATTCCTAAGCATTTCTTCCTCCATCAAGAACTGTCTTTTCTATGCCAGTCACTCTGCTATACTCTGGGGATAAAACAATGATGAAGAGTGAATATCAATTTATAGCTAACATGTAAAGTTAAAGCCTTATCTATATTGTTCTCTCTACAGTTATTTAAATGTAATTATTTCTACTTTAAAGAAATATGTTATGGGTTGAATTATGTCCCAAAAAACGTATGTTGTGAATGCTAGCCACAACAACAACAACAACAATGCCTGTGGTTAAAGTACTCTGGTGGTGTAGTGGTTAAGGCGTTGGCTGATAATCAGGTGGTCAGTGGTTTGAACCCACCAGTCACTCCATGGAAGAAAAATGAGGTGGTCTGCTTTTGTAAAGATTTACAGACTTGGAAACCCAATGGGGTGACTGAGTCAGAATCAACTTGATGGCAGTGAGTTTGGTTTTTGGATGCCTGTGGTTATAATCCAATTGGGGAAGGTATTGTTTTTGTTATGTTAATGATGCAGGATTGGTGTAGGGTGTGTTCTGAATCAACCTCTTTTGAGAATAAAGGAGATTAAACAAGCAATTGAAAAAGTAGAAATGAGAGACACCAAGCCACACGAAGACTGTCCAAGAACAGATGCTCATAAAAGACAGACGTTCTTCTAGAGCCAGCAAAGAAAGACTTTCCCTAGAGCCAGCATCCTGAATTCAGACTTCTAGCCTTCTAAACTGTGAGAAAATAAATTTGTTTGCCAAAGCCATCCACTTGTGGTATTTCTTTTATAGCAGCACTAGGTAACTAAGACCAATTGGTGCCAAGACATGGAGGTGCTGTACTAACAATGTGGAAGTGTTTTTGAAATTAGATAATGGATGGAGGCTGGAAGAGTTTTAAGGTGTAAATAGTAAAAGCTTAGATTGCCTTGAAGAGATTGTTGGTTTTATTATGATTGTCAAAGGCAATTCTGATGAGAGTTCAGAAGGAAGTGAGAAAAGCTATAGAGTAAGTCTATCATCTTAGAGAATACAAATATATATGGCATCAGGAACAGAATGGTGCTAAAAAGTGGACATTAATTGTAATTCTGGTGAGGCTTTAAAAGAAAATGATGAATATGTGATTGGATAGTGGATGGATGGTGATACTTTTTATGCAGTGGCAAAGAACTTGTCTGGATTATGTTCAAATGTTTGGTGGAAGGTGGAACTTACAAGTGATAAACTTGGACATATGGTTGAGGGGATTTCTAAGCAAGAACTTAAAGGTCACATAGTTTCTCCTTTCCACTTGTAGTAAAATGTAAAAGGAAAGAGATGGACTTAAAAATGAACAGGGCAAAATGAAAATAAAACTTAGATTTAGAAAATTCTGTTGTACAAACTAAGGACATGTGCTCTAAAGCTCTCACCAAGAACGTGATGACTTGATCTTTTGTTGAAGAAATTAAGCTTGTGACTGATGGACCTAACAAACTACCACAGCAGAAAATCCATTAGCTTATATTGAAGGAGACAGAGAGAGTTGAAAGGAAAGAAAGCTGTCTGCCTTTTGGAATTCTACAGGCAGGAAACAGGCCAAAGGAGCTACATCCATTGTCCTTCAAGAAAAGAAAAGGACCATCCCTGGAGCAGCTCAGAGATTAGCAGAACTATTGGAAAGAGGATGGGACCCAGGGCTGTCTCAATTTCAAAGGGTAGAACCTGCTGGGTTTCAAAGGGTGGGGCCATAGCCTTCTAGGTTTCAAAGAGACAGATATTTACAAACTCAGTTCTGGAGTGTGGGGCTGCTGAACAAGTGGCAAAGGGGAAGGGGCTGCTAGCCAAGACTGAGGGGGTTGGGTTGCCATGCCTATGGGGCAGAAGAACAGGGCTACTGGGACTGAGAGAATAGGTTCACCACTCAGATGGACTAGGAGAATAGAGCTGTCCTAAGTCGGAGCAGAGTTGCCCTCCCAGTGGGCTTAGAAAGTGTAGTTGAAGCCTAGGGCCAAAGGGTCTCCACCCAGAATCCAGAAAGAATGGTCAACACCCAGAGTCTGGAGGGTAGGGCCAATGCCCAGATGGTCTTAGAGAACAGAGGGTTATTTTCAAGCCTTGAGAACTAATGTAAATTGTTCTGCTGGGTTTTGGACTTGCATGGTGCTCATTATTCCCTCTTTCCCTCCAATTTCTCCTATTTGTAAAGGAAATGTATGCTTTGTGCCTGCCCCACCACTGTATTTTGGAAGCAGATAACCTGTATCCTAGATTTGCAGGTACAGATGAAGAATTTTGCCCCAGGATGGAATATGATTAATGTCTCACCCATATTTGATTAGATGATTCAGAAGGTAGAATTTTGGACTTGGAGTTGATTTAAGATTTTTGGAATGATGCAATGGGGTGAATGTGTATTGCATGTGGGAAGAGCATGAATGTTTTGGGGCCAAAGGGTGGAATGTTATGGGTTGAATTGTACCCCCCACCAAAACATGTGTTGTAAATCCTACTCTCTATGTCTGTGGTTGGGAGCTCTGGTGGTGTAGTGCCTAAAGCATTTGACTGCTAAGCAGAATGCTAGCAGTTCAAACCCACCAACCACTCCTCAGAAGGAAGACTGGGCAATCTACTTCCATAGAGATACTGCCCTGGAAACTCAAAGAGGGGTCACTATGAGTCGGAATTGACTCGATGGCAGTGAGTTTTTTTTTTTTTTTTTTTTAATGCCTGTGGTTATAATCCCACTGGGGAAGGGGTTATCTGTTATGTTAATGAGACAGGGTTAGAGGGTTAGTGTAGGGTATACCCTGAGTCAATCTCTCTCTTTTTTAAAAAAATTGTGATTTGGGTGAAAGTTTATAGAGCAAATTCACTTTCCATACAGCAGTTCACACACACATTGTCTCATGACATTGACTACAATTTACCCAATGCAACAGCTCCCCTCCCACTTCCTCCCCATAGTTACCTCTTCCCTGTGTCCATCCTTCCATACACTGCTGCCCCCTGAACTAGCCCTTCTTTCTCCCATTATTGTTCTCTCCAAGGAGTGAATCTACCTCAGGTACATGTTCAATTCTTATGCTTGTCTTTTGTATGTTGGAAGCCACAGATGTGGTTCAATTCCAGACCTGAAGGGCAACTAGGAACCATAGTCTCAGTGGTTCCAACAGGCTCTATCAGACCAGCAAACCTGCCCCCCCCTTTTTTTTTCCCAAATGATTTTCAGTTTTGTTCCACATTGTTCTCCCTCTCTATCCAGGATCTCTTACATAAATCCCCCTCCGAGTGGTTGACAGTGGTAGCCAGGTACCACCTAATTCTTTTGGTCTCATAGTCGTATAGGCTGAGGATTGCATGATGTATCAGTCATGACAACTAATTGTTTACATGGGTCTTTGGTTTTCTTCATTCTTCTTTGCTCTGGACAAGGAGAGACCCATCATTGCATCTAGATGGCTGCTGGCAAGCTCTTAAGATCTCAGTCACTACTTGCCAATGTAGGAGGTGGAACAATGTTTGAGTCAATCTCTTTTGAGATATAAAAATGATTAAACAAGTAAAGTAGGAAGCAGAGATGGGGGAAGAGACATGCCAAGTAACATGAGGATTGTCCAGAAGCAAATGCTGAAGAGACCAGGACTTTCTTCTAGAGCTGACAGGGAGAAAGCCTTCTCTTAGAGCAAACACTCTAAACTAGAATTTCTAGCTTCCTAAATTGTGAGAAATGTGCAAAGACCTGGAGTTAGAAAACCAACAGGGAAGAACACACTTGGCACTTCTTAAGCTGAAAGAACTGAAGAAAAAATTCAAGTCTTGAGTTGCAATATTGAAGGATTCTATGTGCCTAAGGCATCTGACTGCTAACCAGAAGGCTGGCGGTACAAACCCCCCAGCCACTCCTTGGAAGGAAGGTTGGGCAATCTACTTCCGTAGTGACATCAACTTGGAAACCCAAGGTGGGGTCGCTATGAGTCGGATCCAACTTGATGACAGTGAGTTTGGTTTGGTTGGTTGGTATGGGCAAAATACTGAATGATGCAGGAAGCATCAAAAGAAGACACAGAGGGAGTTCTGGCAAGATGACGGACTAGGCAGAAGGACTGCACAGACCCTCTTCAACAAAGAAAAGGGAAACCAATTAACACAGACACAGAAGATAATCTTGGACCCCTGAGC
>NW_006921645.1:12075421-12081314 GCF_000298275.1 Orycteropus afer afer | reverse complement strand
CAGTCAAGTGCCTTAGGCACTATGCTACCAGAGCTCTCCATTATTAACATAAACAAGTGAAATCTGCTGAAGATAATTACAAAATGGTTGCAGCAGTATATTGACAGGAAACCTCCAGAAATTCAAGCTGGATTTAGAAGAGGGTGTGGAATGAGGGATATCATTGCTGATGTCAGAAGGATCTCAGATGAAAGCAAAGACTACCAGACAAATGTTTACCTGTGTTTTATTGACTACACAAAGGCATTCAACTGTGTGGATCATAACAAATTATGGATAACATTGAGAAGAATGGGAATTCCAGAACACTTAATTATGCTCATGAGGCACCTGTACATAGACCAAGAGGCTGCCATTGGAACAGAACAAGGGGATACTGCATGGTTTAAAGTTAGGAAAGGTGTGTTTCATAGTTGTATCCTTTCACCGTACTTATTCAATCTGTACTGAGCAAATAACTCCAGAAGCTGGACTATATGAAGAAGAATGTGGCATCAGGATTGGAAGAAGACTCATTAACAACCTGCAATATGCAAATGACACAACCTTGCTTGCTGAAAATGAAAACGACTTGAAGCACTTGCTCATGAAGATCAAAGACTACAGTGTTCAGTGTGGATTACACCTCAACATAAAGAAAATAAAAATTCTCACAACTGGATGAATAAGCAACTTCACAATAAATGGAGAGTTGTCAGAGATCTTATTTTACTTGGATCCACAATTCATACCCATGGAAGCAGCAGTCAAGAAATCAGACGTTGTATTGCACTGGGCAAATCTGCTGCACGAGACCTCTTTAAAGTGTTAAGGAGCAAAGATGTCACTTTGAAGGCAAAGGTGCACCTAACTCAAGCCTTGGTATTTTCCTTTATAAAAAATTTTTATTGTGATTTGGGTGCAAATTTACAAAGAAAATTCATTTTACTCTGAGCAGTTCATGCACATTGGGCTTCACAGCATTGATTACAATTCCAACAATAAAGGCTCTCCTCCCATCTCCTCCCTGTGACTACCCCTTCCCTGTGCCCCTCTTATCTATGCATTCCAATCTGTCCAGGTTTCCCTCTGCAAATGCTACCCTTTTGATCTCCCACAGTTGAGTTGGACGCATCTACCCTAGGGTAGGTGGGTACATCTCCCTGGGGTAGATGTTCTGCTTGTACTCCATTTTACAGTTTGGTTGAGAGCTAATCCATGGAAGTGAGTCCAGTTCCAGGACAGAAGGATAACCTGGGGCCATAACCTGGGGGTTCCACCAGTCTCTTTATGACCAGTAATTATGGTCATTTTTGTGATTTTTAATTTTGTTCCACATTTTTGCTCCCACTCAATCTAGGATCTCCAATTTTGATCCCTTTCTGGGTAGTTGGCAGGAGTAGCCAGGCACCATCTAGTTCTTCTAGTCTCAGGGTCATGAAGGCTGAGGTTCCCATGGTCCATCAGACCCTTGGACTAATTGTTTCCATATGACTTTGATTTTCTTCACTCTTCTTTGCTCCAGATGACAGGAGACCAATAGTTGCATCTTAGATGGCCACTGGAAACCTTCAAGCCTTGGTATTTTCAATCGCCTCATATGCTTGTGAAAGCTGGACAATGAATAAGGAAGACTGAAGAAGTTAATGACTTTGAATTGTGGTGTTGGCAAAAAATACTGAAAATACCATGGACTACCAGAACTAACAAATCTGTCCTGGAAGAAGAGCAGCCCAAATGTTCCTTGGAAGTGAGAATGGACAGACTTTGTCTCACCTACTTTTATCATGTTGCCAGAAGGGACTATTCCCTGGAGAAGGATATCATGCTTGGTAAAGTAGAGGGTCAGCAAAAATGGGGAAGACCCTCAACAAGATGGATTGACACAGTGGCTGCAAAGATGGGCTCAAGCGTAGCAAGGATTATGAGGACGGTGTGAGACTGGGCAGTGGTTCATTCTGTCATACAGCTTGACAGCACCTAGAACAAAAGGTGAGAAAATAAATTTATCTTTGTTAAAATCCCCCACTTGTGGTATTTCTGCTATACCAAAACCAAAAACCAAACTCACTGCTGTCGAGTTGGATCTGACTCATAGTGACCCCTCCTTGGGTTTCTGAGGCATTATCACTATGGAAGTATATTGCACAACCTTCCTTCCCAGGAGTGGCTGGTGGGTTTGAACTGCCAGCCTTCCGGTTAGCAGTCAAGTGCCTCAGGCACTATGCCATAGCAGCACTAAATAACTAAGACAGGCATATTTGAACATAGACTTGCTTTCTTAAAAAATGATTCTCATTTATTACCACATTAATGTAAAATTGTGAAAAAAATGATGAAATACTTCAGCTCTATCCAGTTTAATGTATTATAGGGAATGGAAGCCTTTATCAAGAGAAGTAAGAAAATATGGACGCTAAAAATCTTGGCCCTGCCCTATGACAATGATAAAGTGGGGGAAGCAGATACATACATACTGAGCTGCAAGGGAGGGGGAGATGAGCTCACTGTCCTAAGATGACAGCAGGTCTCTCTGGCTGAAAAGACTGACTCCACAAGAAAGAAAGAGCAAAACGTAAAACCAGTAGAAAGACTGACACAACTCTAGCAATTCCTAAAAATAGCAGAGCAAGGTAATAAGCTTTTGCCCAAACAGATTTAAAACTGGCAGGTCATGTGGGCTCTGTGGGGTGTTACTGTCCATGTTCAACTATTAGTAAAGCTGTCATTTACTTTCCAATCAGCCTGAGATTGGTTTCATGCAAAGCCTGTGAAACCCTAGAGAGGAGAAAGGGTGAGAGATGTTGCTGTTGTTAGCTACTGTTGAGTCAGCCCCCATTCATGACGACCCCATGCACAGTGGAACGACACACTGCCTGTCCTACACCATCCCCATGATCAGTTGCAGATCAGACTGGGTGAGAGATTAAAATAATAATAATAATAATAATAGCAGTGACAACAACATTAAAAAAAAAAAAAAAAGTCTGTTGCCACTGAGTTGATTCTGAAACACTGCAATCTCACATGTTATAGAGTCGAACAGCTCCATAATGTTTTCTTGGCTGTAAATATTTATAGAAGCAGATCACCAGGCCTTTCTACCACAGAGCTACTGGGTAGATTCAAACCACCACCTTTGGGTTAGTAGTCCAGCTCAGCCATTTGTATCACCCAGGGACCTTGGGTGAGAGAGAACTGTTAAAATCTATCCTTCACCCATTTCACTAAGATGACTTTTAAGGGAATGAAGAAGAAAATTTAAAAACTAAAATAAAAACTGTAATTAAAGAAAAAGAAAGGACTAAGTACTTTGATCTGGTTTTGAAGAAGCTTAGCAAGTACTCCACTGAGCACAACACTTTTAGTAAGGTGCCTGGTTGCACCTGGCATCCCCCATGTGGCACAGCAAGACTTGCAAAGGGCTGGCAAAGCATAAAGGTAATTTATTTCCACTACCACCTAAGCAGTGAACAGAATCTTTTCCAAGAACACCAGAGGGAAAACAATGCCAACGTGAATTACTTCATAGTTATAAAAATTATTGTTACATGTCTAATTTGAAAGTAAGTCAAAGTGATATCTCATGTAAGAGGCCTGAGAACTTTGTGGAATGAGTCCTAGAGAGCATTAAATTTGGAAACACTGTCTCTGGTAGTTATTATTTTGTGCCTCCTCACCAGTTTCTCTTGACAATCTCTTTCTTTCACAAATTCTCTTTTCTCTGAAATCAATCCTCTGAAATAATCTTGCTGGTCATGACCCATTTGCTTAAATCAACCAACCAACCTCAACAACTCCTGTAAAACATAAAGCTCAAACTCAGACATTCTAGCTCAGCATTCAAGCCCTGATGTGATCTAACCCCTTCCTATCATTCTGCCTTTGCTAAGATGTCCCTTTCTACACCCTCCCCTCCATCCAAATGGAACTCTTCTCTTGCCATTCTCTGTATACTCCCAGTTCTTTTCTGCCTCCAAGCCTTTG
Organism: Orycteropus afer afer; assembly: GCF_000298275.1. NCBI lineage: Eukaryota > Metazoa > Chordata > Mammalia > Tubulidentata > Orycteropodidae > Orycteropus > Orycteropus afer. The sequence goes on along the minus strand of NW_006921645.1, from coordinate 12,077,348 downwards.
TTCTCAATGTTTCCTCCATCCCAGTGCTCTTTCCTTTTCTTTTGTCAAATGCTCTAATCTTTCCTCATCCTTCTCAAATCCTCCCTACTCCATAGAGCATTTTCTGGTCCCATTCCTGAATCAAAGGAGCTCTGATGGCACAGTGGTTAAGGCATTCAGCTTCTAACCAAAAGGACATTGGTTTGAACCCACCAGCTGCTCCATGGGAGAAAGATGAAGCAGTCTACTTCTGTGAAGATTTACAACTTTGGAAATCCTATGGGGGCAGTTCTCCTCTGTTCTATAGGGGTGCTATGAGTCGGGTTTAGTTTTGGTTTTCCTTGAATCAAAGATTATGAATGCTGCTTAGCAAAGAAGCTTGACTGGGAAGGAAGGGGGAAGGTAAGATGGCAGGTGGAGAGGATGACAGGCCTAGAAGGGTTGTGGTTTGTTTGTGATTGCTTTAACCTGGGAGAAACTTTAGATACAGAGGGAAAGCACCAGGAGAGAATGGAAGAACCAAAGGGGGCGGCAGGGGGTGAGACCCAGCCCTAGGGGAGGGGTCAGTCCTGGACAGGAAGCATGGCTGCTTTTCTACTATCTCTGTATTTCCAGAATTATGTATGCTCTGATATGATGAGGGGAGGGAGACTTTCAGACCAGCTTACTTGCAAAATACCTTCTTCCCTTAGTTGTTTAGTGAAATCTGAAATGCCATCATTCTGATTTATTCCTTTGGCCTTATGGCTTTGACTTAGGCATGTGTGTGTGTGTGTGTGTGTGTTTAGAAGTCAGTATGAATGAGGACCCACCTCCACCCCCACTTTCCCAGCCTCCTGCTGTCACAGACACACCTCTGCTGGAAAGCTCTCTTGGCCTAATTAATTGTTCTGCTGGTGATATGGGGACCCTCAGCCCTCTCATTTTGTATTTGTTGGCTGGGTGGGGAGGTGGGGGTACATTTTGCTCTCTCACCTCCATCCTCTCCAAGGCTGGCTCCATCTCCCTCCATCCCTGGGGAGGCCTCTAGTGATCCTACTGCCTGTGACTGGGTAAATGGTTAAAGTCCAAAGTGAAGTGTCACACACCTGAGCTCAACCTCCATTTCAACTTTTATCCACAATGAAACAGTTTGTTGTGTGCCATCTGCCCAATTATTGGGTCCATTTCCTAACTGGTTCAGAAGTGGGAGCAGGCAGAAGTGGAAATCATGATTGCTCCAAGAGCTCAGCAGTTACACTCAAATTATTCTCTGCCTCAGGTGGATCACTCTCTTTGGGATCTGGTTTTGAGGATGGGAAAGAACTGGACACTCAGAGAGGGCAAAGAGAGACAAGGGAAGCATATAGACCTCCCTGCCATACACGGGGGCCTCTGTCTGCTCTAGTTTGGTAAATATAATTGCTGGCACTTGTATTCAGCATTTCTTATTATAAAATATGAAAATGGGCCAGCAACCATGCCAGCTGAGCCCTTCTTGGCCAGACTGCAGGCCTCCCCTGGGCCAGGGCCGGGTGGTATTCTGTTTTGGAGCTGCTGTTGGGTCTTCATCCCTCTGGAGGGGCCACTTTCCTGGGCTCCCAGGGTGGAGAGGATGATTCTGGACTTGGGCAGACAGTCCTTTAAAGCCCAGTCTCCCTCTTTACTTCTGCTTCCTCCTGTTTTGCTTTTCTCCTGACCTGTTCCTCTGACCCAGAGCTAACTTTAGTCCCTATCCTTGCAGAGGCGCAGGCTGATGTCAAACCCCCTATTCTCCAGGACTGACTGGTGATGATGGGCAGGTCATGTGCTTAAGTGCCAGGCTCTGGAGTCAGGCATGTGGCACCAACTTGGGCATTGCCCTTTATCAGCTATGGAGCCTTGGGCAGTTATCAACCTAAGTCTCAGTTTTCTCATCTATAAACCAAAAAGAAAAAAAAAAAAAAAAAAAACGTAAAGGTTGTTGGGT
>NW_006921645.1:12072513-12075321 GCF_000298275.1 Orycteropus afer afer | reverse complement strand
CAGCTATGGAGCCTTGGGCAGTTATCAACCTAAGACACAAAAAAGACCTCTACAAAGAAAACTATAAAAAGCAAAAAAAAAAAAAAAAAAAAAACCCAAACCCACTGCTGGAGAGTTGATTACTACTCATAGTGACTCCTCCTTGGGTTTCCTAGGTGTTATCTCTACGGCAGTAGATTGCCCAATCTTCCTTCCGAAGAGTGGCTGGTAGGTTTGAATCACCAGCCTTCTGGTTAGCAGTCAAGTGCCTTAGGCACTACATCACCAGAGCTCCTTCTCATCTATAAACCACTCTGGACTTGAACCACTTACCCAGTCACAGGCAGTAGGATCATCTATAAAATAGACATAATCATACCTGTCTCATAGGGCTGATGAAAGGATTGCATGAAATAATGGGTCGAGACCAAGGAGTATCCTATAGAATATGATCTCAAGGAAGTGATAAAAACCATCAACATTTTTGAGGAAGTAGCCCAAATTGTGCCTTTGGAAGATAATTCCAGTGGCAGCAAAAATGGGGTTTGGAGAAAAGTCTTAGAAAGAATGAACTTCAGATAGCCATTCTTCTGCTGGCTCCTTGGGTGCCTCTGCATCCCAATGGCCTTTGCAGGACAATGACTGACTTGTTAATGTAAATTAGGGTTACATGGAACAGGGAACCAAAAGCAGGGAGTTCTTTCCACACTTTTCTCTTGCATTGAAAAATGTCTAGGGCCACCTTCCACAGACTTTTCAGATGCTTTGCTACTTCCCACGTGTAACAAGCTGGCACCCATTACCACTGCATTACAGAGAGGAGAACATTTGGGGAAGATTTGTAAGGGTGAATTAAGGTGGGTCCTTGCTCTTACCAGCACTGTCCAGATAGCACATCAAGAGCCTGCTATGGTAGGCAGAATAATGTCCCCTCCAAGGATGTCCTCAACCTAATCCCCAGAACTGTGACTGTGTCACCTTACATGGCAAACGGGACTTTGCGGATATGATTAAGTAAGGGGCCTTGAGAAGAGAAGATTTTTCAGTTGGCCCAATCTAATCACATGGACCCTTAAAATTGGAGACCTTTTCCCAGCTCTGAACAGAGAGAGATGTGACTAGGGAAGAATAGTCAGAGATGCGGCACTGCTGGCTTTGAAGGTAGAGGAAGGGGACCACGAGCCGAGGAGTGTGGGTGGCCTCTAGAAGCTGGAAAAGGCAATGAAAATGGGTTCTCCCTGAGAGCCACCAGAATGTAAGGCAGCCCTATGGATACCTTAATTTTAGCTCAATGAGATACATTGCTGACTTTTGATTTCCAAACTGTCAGATAATACATTTGTGTTTATTTTAGACACTAGTTTTGTGGTAATTTGTCATGAGAGCCATAGAGAATGAACACACTGTGTTACAAACCATCCTAAACACAGGGGAATCAGCTGCAAAAACAACACAGAGCAGCACCCCTGCTCCAACAAAACACACATTCTGTGGGGGGAGAAACAAGAGTTTCAAACAAACAACTGCATACTATTAGTTCAGGCAGAACGTGCTATGAAGAAACATAAAGCAGGATAAGAGGATGGACTAAGGAGCCCTGGTGGACCAACAGTTAAGTGCTCAGCTACTAAATAAAAGGTTGGTTGTTTAAACCCAGTTAGTGGTTTCATGGGAGAAAAACCTGGTGATCTGCTTCTGTAAGGATAGCCAAGAAAACCCTATGGGAAGTTCTACTCTGCCATATGTGGTCACTATAATTCAGAATCAATTAGACAAAGCCCAACAACAACAAGGACTAGAACACATCCTCTGTCTGTGAGGGACTCAGAGGAAGAGTAGGAGAAATAGACAGTCTGAGGGGGAATGGGAACATGAGGGGAGAGTCTTCCTTCCATCTGGGAGATCAGGCAACACTTCACAGACACACGTCACAGACACTGGAATGTTGTTGTTGTTGTTATGTTCCGTCGACTCATCTAGATGTCAGCTTGCTAGTTTTTAAGATCCCAGTTGCTACTCACCAAAGTAGGAGGTGGAACAATGTTTTGTATAGTATATTATGCCAATTGAGCTTGATGTCCCCTGTGACTATGGTCCCAAGCTCACAGGTTCAACAACTCGGTCCCTCTGGGTAGCTGGCTATGACCAAGCCATGACCACAACCTTGCCCCTTGTCAGCTCTACTATACACCAGGGAATTCTGATCAGTCACATAAACTTATAGGACCATTGTCTGCCAACCTATATATGTTCTTGGATACACTCCCCATTTCATAGACATACCTAATTGTTCAGCCTATCCACCCATCTATCCACCCATATATCCGTGTTAGCCTTCACTGACAATGCAGTACCGTATGTACAAAAGGGTTCATATTTGTTGTCTGTACCTCCCATGTACCTCTCTATGTCTTTCTCATTCTCAATGCTGCCATAGTGGTCACTCACATTTGGTACATTGCCCTTCTCTTCCCCCAAATCAATACTTCTCTCTATCTATCTAACAGCGTTCCCTCCCCTCCCCTCCCACCCCTGGTAACCAACAAAGAACATTTCTTTCTATAGATAAACCTTTCTTTAATTTTACAATAACGGACTAATACAATACTTGTCCTTTTGTGATTGACTTATTTTACTCAGCATAATGTCCTCCAAGTTCATCCACGTTATGCGGTGTTTTGAAGATTCTACATTATTCTTCAGTGTTGCATAGTATTCCATAGTGTGTATGTACCATAGTTTGGTTATCCATTTCTCAGTTGATGGACACCTAGGTTGTTTCCATCTTTTGGCTATTGTAAATAGTGCTGCGATGAACATGGGTGTGCA